>NC_057796.1:54738441-54747640 GCF_018294505.1 Triticum aestivum
CCCCATGTCCCCCTCCACTCCATTCGCTCCGCCAAAGCTCCCCTCCCCGCCGCGCCGATACGTCGGCGCCGCGGTTCGGCCGCCCTCTAGCCGCGCCGCCACCTCTGGCTACGTTCTTGTGGAGGCGCACGGCGGTCAGCGCCGCCACCGCTGGCGACGTTCGTGTGGAGACGCATGGCGGTCAGCTTCTCCCACGGTACGCGCATTCTAGACTGAGGCCCCGTTCATGTCGGTGTAGCGCTGAATGTTAGCTGATAGACGCTGTTAATCTCACTGTTTGCCGAAGTAGTTTACTGTCAATATGCTCTGCTTAAGAAGCTTCCTTGCCCTGTTCTGCACTCAATCTGCTTAGCTGAGATGGCATGCCAAGGCCGATTAGTTGCTAAAATATCCTGCCATATATTTATTGTGACGTAGATTGCCATGGTCTAGTAGCCAATCTGTTAGGTGAAATAGCTCTACACCGTTTTATACTCGATCTTTGTTGCTGCGATGGCCTTCGATAGTTCGATGGCTGTGTGCTCGGCCTCATTGACTGCTCAAACAGCCTGCCATAATTTGGCACTCAAATCTGTTTGCTGAATTAGCTTTACATATATTTCGTTACTTAGATCTCCTCGTCCAAATATCTTGCCATAGCTTTAGACATCGACCTAGGTATTTTTTTCTGGACTTCATAAAAAAGCATATATGTTTTTCCTGTAATATCTAGTAGAAGAACTAAGTTGTATGTCTAACAGATGGACAAGACTTGGATAACTTCTGCTCGAAGATTCTCCGCTGCATATGTCGAGGGGGTTGAAAACTTCATGAACTTTATCAGAGCTGAGTATGGTGGTCCGAAATCAGATGTGCTCTGCCTGTGTAGCAGTTGTATGAATTCAGTTACAAGACCCTAGTCAACTGTGCAAATCATCTACACTTGTATGGGATGTCGGTCACATATACTAGGTGGGTTCATCGTGGTGAAGCTGTGAACGTCAATGTTATTGACTACGTGGAAGCAGCAGATCACCATCTTGATCTGCCTGATGCTCAGGTGGAAGAGGAGGAGGAGGTGGTGGTGGCGGAGCCAGTGAGTTTGACCAACATTGAAACAATGCTACGAAATGCTCGTGCATTCCGTGAACTTTCACCTGCAGAAGAAAAACGGTGGGCCCGCATGTTGGAACAATGCAACGTTGCTGTCACCCCAGGAAATAAGCTGTCAGTATTCTCAACTATGTTCACCTTTCTTCAGGTGAAGACATCTGAGCGGATGACCAACAAATCATTCGATGCGATGTTGGCTGCTTTCCGCGAATCTTTCCCAGATGCGTTTGAGCTGCCACACACCTACAGTAAAATGAAGAATTTTCTTCGTGCAGTTGGAATTGGATATGATATGATCCATGTTTGTAAGAATAATTGTGTTCTGTTCCGGAAGGATTATGCCAACTTAAGTGAATGCCCGAAATGCAAACCATCAAGATGGAAAGATGGCGATGCTGTGAAGAGGATTCCTCATAATTTTCTGAGACATTTTCCAATTATACCAAGATTGCAGAGGTTGTTTCATGATGCTGAAACAGGAGAGGATGTACTATGGCATTCTAGGAACCAGGAGTACAGATATCAGAATGTAATGAGCCATCCATCTCATCATAGTGAGTGGAAAAGCTTCAATGATAAACACAAAGAGTTTGCTGCTGACCCGAGACACATTAGACTTGGCTTAGCTTCAGATGGATTTAAACCATTTGGCCACAAGAGCGCCACATATAGCATGTGGCCAGTGCTTGTTATCCCTTACAACATGCCTCCAAATGTCTGCACCAAAGAATCAAACTACATGATGGCCTTGCTCATCCCAGGTCCAAAAAGTCCTGGAAAGGATTTTGATTTGTTCATGGAGCCTCTTGTGGAGGAACTTCAACATCTATGGAAGGGTGTTCTCACTCGAGACCTATATAGCAGCCCACCAGCTGATTTCTTTCTGCGTGCTGTTATAATTTGGTGCATCCATGAAAACCGTGACGCGCCAAAGAGGCTCGCCGCCGATGAGTTACAAGTGGAATTAGAGAAGGTCAGGCATATTACACCAGGAAACCATCCTGGTAATGGTAGCGGGAAAAGGAAGCATGGCAAGGTAGAAGAGAGATTAGTGTTTACCCGCAGGTCCACTTTGTGGGACTTGGAGTATTGGAAAGATTTGGATCTGCGGCATAATCTTGATGTGATGCACATCGAGAAAAATATATGTGACAGCATTATCGGCACACTTCTTAATATTGAAGGCAAGACGAAAGATACCTTAAAATCTAGGATTGATTTGACACACCTGAGTATCAGAAAGGATTTGCAGGTGCAAGATGAAGGTAAACCACGGGATATGGCACCAGCTGTGTACGTCTTGGACAAGGTAAAAAGAAAAGAATTCTGCGAGTCCTGTCACGTGTGAGATTCCCACATGGATTTGCTTCCAACCCTGAAAGGAGAGTCAGTGCAGATGGAAACAAGGTACAAGGGTTGAAAACTCATGACTGCCACGTCCTACTTCAAAGGGTTTTACCTATTATCCTTAGAGAATTGGGCCGCCCTGACTTATACAGAGCAGTTGTAGAGTTGGGACAATTCTTCAGGGAACTCTGCAGTAGGAATATCAGGATATATGCTTTGGAGCGTCTTAGAGACAAGATACCAACTATCCTATGCGACCTTGAGAAGATATATCCTCCAGCCTTCTTTGATGTGATGGTGCATTTGGTTGTTCATCTACCTGATGAGGCACTACTTAGAGGTCCAGTACAATATGGCTGGATGTACCCTATTGAAAGGCGGCTAGGCACTTTCAAGGGCTATGTTAGGAACAGAGCTAGACCCGAGGGTTCCATTGCAGAGGCCTACATTGCTACAGAAGCGTTGACATTCTGCTCAAAATACATTGAAACAGCTGATCAGCTTAGCAAAGAGGTGGGTGAAGACAATCCCGGGCTCAATGTTTTCAATTATTCTGTTCGAGTTACAGGGAAGAGTCGACAAGAGGACAAACCTAAAGACTTGGACAAAATGGTTTGGTATGTGTTGAATAACTGTCCTGAGATACTACCTTATATCAAGTAAGTGCAGTACTGCAGCTTATACATCATAATCTACTAAACTTGCAGCACATTCTTATATATTTAGATGTTTGACGCGATCACTATGTTGTGCAGCATCTACAAAGAGGAGTTACTGCCACAAAATCCAAGAAACATTGACAAACTGGTTATGGCAGGATTTGCGAAATGGTTCAAGAACCATGTAAGCTTTTGAAGTGCACTGTCAGTTTTTTTAATATATTGAGTACATAAGATGATCAGCTTGTCTATTTTCTAACCATAGGTTAAGAAGATGCGGGAGGATGGGCAGGCAGTTGATGATGCCCTTTACTCACTAGCAATGGGTCCTGATACTCGGGTAAGACATTATGAATCTTGCGTTGTTGGAGATGTGCGCTACAACACCCTTGCACGAGACGAAGGCAGGAAGACACAAAACAGTGCCATCATGAGCACGTATACGTATGACAAAGAGACAACTGAAATATATGCTAACATAACAGACATTGTTCAGTTGCAGTATATCTCCAGTTTCGAGGATCATCGGTGTGTGGTTCTGTTGTGCTGTCGTTGGTATAACATGTTTTCCAGGATCGCAAAACCCAGAGCTGATGATTATCTCAAATCCATCAATGTCAAGGCGGCGTACCAGACCAACGAGCCTTTTATTTTGGCAAATCAAGCAACACAGATATTTTTCTTGGAAGACACATTTGCACGTAGCGATGACTGGAGAGTATTGCAAAGGTTTGAGCAGAGGAATTCGTTTAATGAAGTTGCACAACAAGATGATGCTTACACTGCTCCTGATGTACAAGATAACACAGATGTTCCTAATATCTTTGAGAACCATCATGTCAATGACGCCGGCGAAAAGATTGCCTGTCGTGCTGTGGACATACAAGAGTTGATCAAGAAGAAGCCAACGTTCAAGGACGTTGAGGACGAAGAAGAAGATGACACCCTGGGGAATTACGATTCAGACTGATACACATGGCGAAGATGTTGACGCTGCTGCTGCGGATGATGATTACATTGCTTTTGTCGTATTTGCCTGTCAGAAGACGTTTTTTTATCTACTATGTGAAATTGTATTTGCTATGACAACTGAATTCTGATGAACATGTTGTTTAGTATTTTGCTGTGAGAACATCACTTGTTATGTATGCTGATTTGTGTTTGGTGATTGTATGACAACTAAAACATGATGACATTGTCGTTTAGTTGTACTCATATTTGTATGACAACTAAAATTTGATGATATAGTTTGCTGTTGGACTGCAATTTGCTCGACGTCTTCGAATGAGAACAAAGCTGACCCGACAGGGCCTCTGCTATTTATTTATTTATTTATATGAGCAAAAGGGGATACCCCCTGATTTCTATTAATAGAAATCATTAGATGTTCACAACACTACGCCCAGCCTGCTACACAGGTTTCATTCATTACTAGTTTCAGCAAAGTGCTCATGTCGTAGCCACTGAATACATCACGAGTGCTACATACACTGCAAATAAAGAGACAATCATCCTACAGAGCACATTGATTTTGCCCATTATCTTCACAAGCTCTTTCATCTCCTCATTGCTATCAAGGCCGTTCAGCAGCTGTTGCTTGGCCATGATCAGAGGAACTGCATCTTTAACCTTCTGCTCTGCATCTTCCTCTTCTGTCGTTCCTTCAGTTACTTGTCCAACACCCCAACCTGCTGGTATTGGGATTCCTCGGCTAACCAAATAATCAGCATAGTGGCATTCCCCCACATCAGAAACTTCCCAGAAATACAAATCACACGAATCTTCCCTTTTCTGCATGAATCAAATTGGAAGATCATCAACCAAACTATTAAAAAATCAGCAACTGAAAGCAGCAGAACAACACTTAAACATATTATTACCCCATGATTCGGGCATTTGTAGAAGACTCGGCCAGGGTTGCGGATTGTGGTTGAGACGCGACAGATGACTCTGCGTGATTTGCAGCAGTGGCACCACACCAACGGCAGTGGGTTGCGATGAGCAATCGGCTGCGGTGCGCGTGCCGGCGGGGGTGTGATGAGACCAACAGGCGATGGTACGGGTGGCGACTTGGCGCATATCTGGTTGTTGCCTGCTGAAGAGCAGGTGGACGAGCAGCCAGCGGACATGGTTGCTGCAGCCAGAGCTTTTGATGCTAGGCAGAGTAAGTAGAGAAGAGGAGAAGCGAACGTTGGATATGTCAGTTTCATTACTTGTAGAGTAGCATAGCACCATATATAGTCATAGTCTAGGTTTGGATTCGAACCAGCTACAAGAGGGACCTCCTTGTTTTGCAAAAAAAATTATTTCTCCACCTGACAGCTGGGACCCACCGCTGTATCTTCGCACGGAAGGAAGTGCCTCCTTGTTTTGCGAAAAAAAATATTCATCCCATTGATAGGTGGGACCCGTCAGATTTGGTGACTGACTTGTGGGCCTACTAAGCGGACGTGTACGCACGGCTTTCTCAACTTAATCAACAAATGATTCTAGCAGCTGGACCGTTGGATGTTAATCCAACAGCCGTGCTCCTTCTTCAACCTCTGTTCTTGCTCCTGTCTCCCGTGGGCGGCACCGCGGCTGTGCTGCCGCGCACCCGAACTAGTGAAGTTTCCCACTCCTCTCCATCTGCGACTCCACTGCCCCGTCTTCCCCATCTCCGGGTCATTCCAGTCTGGGTGCGCTCAGCACGGTGTGGTCAACATGGTCAACAACCGAGAGTCATCGGAAGATGACTGTACGTGAGAGGCTGACAGTGGGGACGCACCACGCCCATGGACGCATGCATGCAACGGAACGCGGCGAGGTCAACGTGGTCAAGGAACGACTTCCATCGGAAGTATACTGTACGTGGAGAGTCTCAGCTGGGTCCACGGCCGCAGCAAGTAAGTGCCTCCTTATTACGCGGAAAATAATGATTCCTCCAACTGACAGCAGGGACCCACTAGACGGGCCACCGTATTTTGTGAAAAAAACATTTGCCCCCTGACTGCTAGGACCCACCTGACGGGCCACCGTATTTCGTGAAAAGACGTTCCCCCCGCTGTCAGCTCGGACCCACCGGAAGTGCCTCCTTATTACGCACAAAAAAATGAATACTCCTCCGGCTAGCTGGGACCCACCTTGGTGGGAGGCTGACTTGTGGGCCTACTAAGTTGACGGGGACGAAGGCCTTTGTCAATTTAGTCAATATGAACGATTCTAGCTCCAGTGACCGTACGATGTCCATCCAACGGCCGTAGTGCTTCTTCAACCTCTGGTCTTCTAGCTCCAGCCGCCCAAAGCAGCGCCGGTCGTGTCGCATGCTCCTGCCTCCCATGGCCGGCTGTGCTGCCGCGGAGGCCTCACCGCCCCCTACTATTCCCACCGCTGGCCAGGCCCTGCGGCGACGGCAGCCTCACACCGCAGCCGAACCAATGAACCCTCGTACTCCTCTCCGCGCGGGCTTCCACTGTCGCGTCTTCCCCGGCTCCGTGACATCCCCTTCCTAGGCCTCGCCGTCGTCCACCGCCGTGGTGCTCTCCGCGCGGCATGGTCAACGTGGTCAAGGAATGACTTCCATCGGAAGAGTACTGTACGTGGAAAGGCTGACAAATGGGTCCACGGCCACAGCCCAGTTTTTTTGTGATTTGCCAAGTAAGTCGCTTTGTCAGGCTTGTTGCGCTGCAAATCTTTCAAGACGAGGAGAGCTTTCATTCGGCTGGCCGAGAAAATGGCCCATCAGTAATGAGAAATGGACTGTACATTTTTAAAACACATCAAACCGGCAATTAGTTTCAAATATCTTTTTTTTCATTTCGAGATTTTAAATTACATTAATTTTTATGCGTGGAGAATTTGTTGGATTTTATATTGATATACATTTATTTTTAAAATCAGTTTGAATGTGAGTCGAAATTTCGGGATTAAAAACAGTTCGGACCGCACCGAAATATGCAAATTTCGTATAATTTTTTAACCGTGGCCACAATATGGGCTGTAATGCTAAGAAAAAGAATATGGGCTCCAAAAAACCTTAATAATTAGCAAATGGGCTGTAAATTATTAGAAATAATGGCAGATGGGTTGTATGCTGTTTTCCACAGATTTGAGGCTTTCCTAAAAAAAGGTTGACGCACAAGCAGTGATTATTGGATGGCCATCCAACGGCCGTTGTGCTTCTTCAATCTCTGCTCTTCCTGCTCCAGCCGCTCAAACAAGCGCCGGCGGGACTGCCTGGTCCCTCCTCCCCGTGGACGGCTCTGCTGCCACACAGGCCTCACCGCCCCACCGTACTCCCATCGCTGGCCTAGCCGTCCCTCTACTCACCCACACCTGCTGTTATTCTCCGGCGATGGCAGACGAACCAGTAAACCCTCGTACAGTCGTACTCCCCTCCGCGTGGGAAACAACTGCCGAGTCTTCCCTGCCTCCGTGTTGTTCCCTTCCTAGGCCTCGCCATCGTCCACCGCCCTGGTGCTCTTGGCACGGCCTGGTCAACATGATCAACGACCGACATGCATCTGAAGTGGACTGTACATGGAGAGGCCGACAGCTGGGTCCATGGCCGCACGCAAGGAAATGCCTCCTTATTACGCGCAAAATAATGATTCCTCCACCTGACATCAGGGACCCACCGAAAGGACCTCTGTATTTCGCGAAAAAAACGTTACCGCCGCTGACAGCTCGGACCCACCAGCTATATCTTCGCACGCAAGGAAGTGCCTCCTTATTACGCACAAAAAATGAATACTCTCCCTGTTAGCTGGGACCCAGTATAGTGGCAGGCTGACTTGTGGGCCTGCTAAGTTGACGGGGACGGAGGGCTTTGTCAACTAAGTCAATATGCACGATTCTAGCTCCAGTGACCGTACGATGTCCATCCAACGGCCGTAGTGCTTCTTCAACCTCTGGTCTTCTTGCTCCAGCCGCCCAAACCAGCGCCGGTCGTGCCCCGTGCTCCTGCCTCCCGTGGCCGGCTGTGATGCGGCAGAGGCCTCACCGCCCCCTACTACTCCCACCGCTGGCCAGGCCATCCCTCTACTCACCCACACCCCCTGTTATTCTGCGGCGACGGCAGCCTCACACCGCAGCGAACCAGTGAACCCTCGTACTCCTCTACGCGTGGGCATCCACTGCCGCGTCTTCCCCGGCTCCGCGTCGTCCCCTTCCTAGGCCTCGCCGTTGTCCACCGACCTGGTTCTCTCGGCGCGGCGTGGTCAAGGAACGGCTTCCATCGGACGTGGATTGTACGTGGAGAGGCTGACAGCTGGGTCCACGGCCGCAGCAAGGAAGTGCCTCCTTATTACGTGCAAAATAATTATTCCTCCACCTGACAGCGGGGACCCACCGGACGGGCCACCGTATTTCGTGAAAAAAATGTTTGCCCCTGACTGCTGGGACCCACCAGCTACATTTCGCACGCAAGGAAGTGCGTCCGGGCAAAAAAACGATTCGCCCCCCTGACTGCTGGGACCCACCAGCTACATCTTCGCAGGCAAGGAAGTGCCTAACAGTCGGGACCCGCCTGGCCGAAGCGTACGTAGCATTGTCATTCTGGTCGTGAACGTGTACGTCCATATATACTGGTGGATGTAGAGCCGCGCACGTGTCGTAGTAGAGGAGCGTACATGTCGTAGTAGAGGCGCGCACGTAGCATGTACACGTACGTACAGCGGCCAGGGTGCAAGAAAGAAAATACGGCCACGTATGTGTGCATACGGGCGGGGTCTCGAACGCCTACTCGCGCATACGTACAGCCAGGGCTCTTGTACATGGCTGGGTCAGAACGGAGAAACAACATCGTCGTTGTGTTCATGGGGAGGCAACGGAATGCGTCGTGTTCATGGGGAGGCAACGGAATGCGTCATGTTCATGGGGAGGGGTGTGGCGTACCGCAAAACAGAGGAAACGGACCTCCTACGGTCGAAACGGGGGTCCTATTGATCGGGAGGAGTGTCGCGTACCGCAAAACGGAGGAAACGGACCTCCTACGGTCGAAACAGGGGTCCTGTTGATCGGGAGGGGCGTGGCGTACCGCAAAACGGAGGAAACGGACCTCCTACGGTCGAAACGGGGGTCCTGTTGATCGGGAGGGGTGTGGCGTACCGCAAAACGGACGA
>NC_057796.1:54748237-54780003 GCF_018294505.1 Triticum aestivum
TGTTCATCCCAGAGGCAGCATCGATCAGCTTCAGTTAGCAGCAGTAGCGAAGGAATCGCTCGATCGGGTTCAGTTAACAGCCATCGATCGATCGCTCGGGTTCAGTAACGCGTAGCCTGCAGTGCAATCGCTTCGGTTCAGTTAGAGCCCAACGCCTCGCTCGGGTTCAGTTAGAGCCAACGCCTCGCACACACGCGCGTACGTGTACGAGAGAAACACGCATCGCTTGGCCCCCGACCTTCCACCGTAACCGGGAACTCCCCGAAATTTTCCTCGCCCTCGCTTCTACCACGGTTTTTTCCATCATGGACGGCCCAAAGAATGTCATGCAGCTGCGTCTCCGGCCCGCCCAGGACGAAAAGCCCATTTTCTGCATGATTTTTTGTCATAGAAGTAGGAGCCCACCACATCTATGATGATACCGGGTTTTGTCACAATTATCGTCATAGAAGTGTCATATGTATGACAGAAAAAAAATCGTTCGACCCAAAATGTCACGGATGTACCTTTTTTTTGTAGTGACAACCACCGTCTATTCCACCTATAGTTCTATGTCCATGGCTCACGCTCATGTATTGCATGAAAGTTGAAAAGGTTTGAGAACGTAAAAGTATGAAACAATTGCTTGGCTTGTCATCGGGGTTGTGCATGATTTACATGTTTTGTGTGATGAAGATGGAGCATAGCCAGACTATATGATTTTGTAGGGATAAGCTTTATTTGGCCATGTTATTTTGAGAAGACATAATTATTTTGTTAGTATGCTTGATGTATTGTTGTTTTTATGTCAATATTAAACTTTTGTTTTGAATCTTACGAATCTGAACATTCATGCCACAATAAAGAGAATTACATGGATAAGTATGTTAGGTAGCATTCCACATCAAAAGTTCTATTTTTATCATTTACCTACTCGAGGACCAACAGGAATTTAGCTTGGGGATGCTTGATACATCTCCAATGTATCTATAGTTTTTTATTGTTCCATGCTATTATATTATCTGTCTTGGATATTTTATATGCATTAATATGCTATTTTATACGATTTTTGGGACTAACCTATTAACCTAGAGCCCAGTGCCAGTTCCTATTTTTTTCCTTGTTTTAGAGTTTCGCAGAAAAGGAATGCCAAACGGAGTCCAAACGGAATAAAACTTTCGCGATGATTTTTCTTGGACCAGAAGACACCCAGGAGACTTGGAGTGCAAGTCAGAAGAGCCTCAAGGCGGCCACAGGGGGGTAGGGCGCGCCCCCCGACCTTGTGGGACCCTCGAGGATCCCCTGACCTAGATCTTCCTCCTATATATACTCTTATACCCCAAAAACATCTAGGGGAGCCACGAAACCACTTTTCCACCACCGCAACCTTCTGTAACGGTGAGATCCCATCTTGGGGCCTTTTCCGGCGTCCTGCCGGAGGGGGATTCGATCACGGAGGGCTTCTACATCAACACCATTGCCTCTCCGATGAAGCGTGAGTAGTTTACCACAGACCTACGGGTCCATAGCTAGTAGCTAGATGGCTTCTTCTTTCTCTTTGATTCTCAATACAAAGCTCTCCTCGATGTTCTTGGAGATCTATTCGATGTAATACTCTTTTGTGGTGTATTTGTCGAGATCCGATGAATTGTGGATTTATGATCAGCTTATCTATGAATATTATTTGAATCTTCTCTGAATTCTTATATGCATGATTTGATATCTTTGCAAGTCTCTTCGAACTATCGATTTGGTTTGGCCAACTAGATTGGTTTTTCTTGCAATGGGAGAAGTGCTTAGCTTTGTGTTCAATCTTGCGGTGTCCTTTCCTAGTGATAGTAGGGGCATCAAGGCACGTATTGTATTGTTGCCATCGAGGATAAAAAGATGGGGTTTTCATCATATTGCTTGAGTTAATTCCTCTACATCATGTCATCTTGCTTAATGCGTTACTCCGTTCTTTGTGAACTTAATACTCTAGATGCATGCTGGATAGTGGTCGATGTGTGCAGTAATAGTAGTAGATGCAGAATTGTTTTGGTCTACTTGACACGGACGTGATGCCTATATTCATGATCATTGCCTTCGATATCATCATAACTTTGTGCTTTTCTATCAATTGCTCGGCACTAATTTGTTCACCCACCATAATAATTTCTATCTCGAGAGAAGCCTCTAGTAAAACCTATGCCCCCCGGGTCTATTTCCATCATATAAGTTTCCAATCTACAATTCTAGTTTCCTATTTACTTTCTTTGCCATCTTTTACTTTCCGTTCCATAAACACCCAGACACCACCCGACCCGCCATCAAACACCCAGTCACCACCCAACCCGCAACCAAACAACTCGCCACCACCCAACCCGCCATCACCCAACCCGCCAACACCCAACCCGCAACCAAACAACCAAACACCACCCCACCCACCATCCGCATCTTCTCAGACACCCCCGTTTCCATCCTACCAGCTAAGCTGTTCCTACCGTCGCCTCTATCAATGATCATGGCATGCATACTCGCGACAAATTAGGTTTTTGTCAGCCCACAGATTGCCTCAACCTACATGCTACCCCATCTCTCTCTTCCATTCCCAGGAATTACAAAACTGCTCTACTTGATCTAAATTGGGCTACTGCCATGCAAGAAGAATGCGATGCTTTAATTGAAAACAATACTTGGCAGTTAGTTCCTCGTCCTTCGAATACAAATATCGTTTCTAGCAAATGGGTCTTTCGCCAAAAATTCCAGTCTGACGGGAGCCTCTCCCGCTATAAAGCCCGGTGGGTCTATCGTGGTTACTCTCAACAACATGACATTGATTATGATGAAACATTCTCTCCTGTTGTCAAGCCCAACACCATTTGTACCGTTCTTAGCATTGCTATTTCCTTTGCATGGCCCATCCATCAACTAGATGTAAAAAATGCTTTCCTCCATGGTTCTCTTCAAGAGACCGTCTATTATTAGCAACCTCTTGGTTTTGAAAATCCTTCCTATCCAAATCATGTCTGTCTTCTCCAGAAATCTCTTTATGGTCTCAAACAAGCTCCACGCGCCTGGTTTCAACATTTCTCTTCTTTCATCCAAAAGATAGGTTTCACTTCTTCCCTTTCTGACGCTTCTCTCTTTGTGTACCACCACAATTCCGAAACTGCCTACCTCCTTCTTTATGTAGATGAAATCATTCTCTCTGCATCTTCTCAAACCTTTTTAGATCATATTATTACCCTTCTTGGTTCTGAATTCTCTATGACTGATCTTGGTACTCTTCATCACTTTTTGGGCATTTCTATTCTTCGCGATTCTTCTGGCCTTTTTCTTTCCCAATGTCAGTATACTCTTGATCTTCTTAATCGTGCTGGCATGCTTGACTGTCAGTCCTCTCGCACCCCTATTGATACAAGTTTCAAACTATCCGCTGACGGTGAATCTTTCCATGATCCTACTCTGTACCATAGTCTAACCGGGGCTCTCCAATATCTCACTATCACTCGTCCTGAAATTTCCTTTGTTGTTCAACAAGCTTGTGTCCATATGCATGATCCACGGCTTTCACATTATAATCATGTCAAACATGTTCTTAGGTATTTGAAAAGTACTCTTGATCATGGTCTTCACATCGATAAGTCCACTCCTCATTCTCTCACCGCATAATCTGATGCAGACTGGGCTGGTTGTCCACACACTCGACGATCCACATCCGGTTTCTATGTTTTTCTCGGTAACAATTTGATTTCTTGGTCCTCAAAAAGACAGGTTACGGTCTCCCGCTCGTCTGCTGAAGCTGAGTACCGTGCCGTGGCACATGCCGTCGCTGATACTATTTGGGTTCGCCAGTTGCTCTCAGAACTGCACCGACCGATTGAGCAGGCTACTATTGTATCTCTACTCCTAATGGAGCAGTTGGTAGTCTCCGTCGGTCAATTTTCGTCCCACCTACCATGGTTTTTTTGGGTCCCACTTTCGCTGGTTTTTTTTCGTAGAATTTTTTTCGTCCCCTCCCCATACTTCATCGGTTTATATCAGGTAATAATTCTTGCGCTTTCTTTGGTAGGTGCTCATTTAATTCTTGGGTAATTAAGGATTCAAAAATCACATCATGATTTGCTTACCTTCTTACGTGAGATCACCTTCCCACCAGAAACCGAATTGGTTTCCCATTTGGTTTTTATATCCATAATATTTACCGAATTACGGATTAAATACTTGCATTATAATTTCTGATCACCTTGTACGTGCAACGGGGCATGAAAATATATTTCCGATCAAATCAGGATCCTCCTCTAAAGCCACACAACAAACTGTACACGGGATAATCAGGATCCTCCGATCAAATCAATTTAAACATATCTTACCGTCTATATTACGATCAATGGTCTGTGATTTAAATGAACATCTAAGATTAAATGTTCTGCCTGGCAGACGCATGGTCTGGTACCGCTCTGCGTCAAAGATCCCGGCGGCCCCACCCGCAACTCCCTTATTTTCGGAACGATTCCACCCAATCATGCCCCAAATCAAGGAAAACAGATTCGCAGCAAGCTTGCGCCGCCGATCCTCCCTTATCCTCCTGCGCCCCGAGTCCACCCCACCTCCGGTCGCCACCCGCGCTCAGCTGCCGCCGGCCTCCTCTGCAGGTCAGCCGCACCCAGCGCCCTCCTCCTCCCTTCTCTCTCCCTCTCCTCTCCTCCCTTCTCACTCCCTCTCCTCACTAATCTCTCTCTCTGCTCTCTCTGCACTGCAGGATGCCATGGCCATGGACCAAAGCTCGAATTGGATGTTGGTCATAGCTTCCCTCGCGACTGCCTGGAGGTGGGATGAGCAAATCCCGAATCTCCTTACTGCCTGGACTGGAGAGTTGCATCCAATCAGGCCTCTTCCTCTCCACTAAGTGCATCTGAACACATGAGTTCTTGCACGGTATGTGTTCGATAGTTTTTCTCTTAAGGCAGAAGTTGTATGCTGCTATGTTGTTTCAACCCTTGGGTAGCGTGCTTATGAAAGCGATTTCGTTCTTTCAATCTATGTGTTCTGATGAAAGTGCAGGTGGAAGCGTGGAGCATAGGAGCATACAACTGATTCGTTGGAACACCTGATTCCGGTACACGTGCAATCATTTATAGTGTTTGCTTACTGTTTTTTGGGACACCTGATTCCACTACATGTGCAATCATATTTGTTAGGTACTTTCTGGATAAGTACACACCCAGATTTTGGGGATTTGTAATACGAGTGAGTTCATGTGTTACTAGAATTGTTGTACCTAATCTGGTTTTGTTGGGGCTTGGTTTTGCTCTGAAAAATATAGGACATCGGGCATTAAATTGTTTAATCTTGTTCATATTTTAGTATCGCGTTTCACATGAACTATTGAAATTGCTTATTAGGATCTAAGTCGCTGTTGTTCATGTGGAATTTATAATTCAGCATCTTGAGAACTATGACATGTGTAGTCCTGTAAAGTCCAAGAAGATTTAAATTCCTAGAACTTAATCAACTTATAAAGTCAGAAGAATATGGTTCCGGTAATGTGACCGAGGAGAAAAACTGGCCTCTTATTCAACCTGCACCAACATTAATAATGGTGAAGTGTTATATGAGGAGCCTATCATGGTCGGTTTATCTTTTATGTAAATGATATGCGCTGCCTAGAACTTATGCTATAAATTATCAATACCATGTTTCTAGATAGTACCAAATTTTGTTAAATTATGAGTCTTTTCTTTTCTAAAATCAATCATTCATGCATTTGCAATGTGTCAATCCTGGATATACTTTGGATGTAATTGCTATTGTCGAGTTGGATTAGATTTGGATTTAATTGCTAATGGTGAGTTGGCTTAGATTTGCAGTACTACTTTACTAGAAGCGGTAATACTTTAATTTACACCAGTTTTTAACAGTACTTGTGCATTTGAGCCTTTCTACAGAAATAAAAATAGACTGCTTCAATGCTTTATTAACAATGCCACCGACCAAGTTTATTTCTTCTAACCTTATAATCCAGTATTTCATATGCCAGTTGACGCAATGATTGACAGTCTTCACGGGAAAAAAATGTCACATGCCCTTTCAGGAAAACCAACAGAAGATTTACCGGCGAACCCTCACTTTTAAGGCAAGTTCATTGGATGACTACCATATCTTTAGGTAACTTTTGGTTGCTCTGATGAAATTGGATGGGAGATGGCTATCCAACTTTTAGAAGTCATGAGTTTTCCCTTGATTGGATGGACTGGATAGGTCTATATCCCATTAAATATAATATAGCTCGAACAACCAGGGAAAATCCAAGTGGTACAAAAAAATTGAGTGAGCTGAGCCATTTCTTGCCTCCAGTTGTTCAAGTTAAAGAGGACACATGTCTTTCTCTTAAAAATGTCTCATTTGGGCATTCCTTGAACAACACCTTTTAAAATCATAAAAATGGTCTTGGCCAAATACTAGGTAGAGTATTCAACAATTTTCTACCTTCCATAAGCTCTTCACATGCACATACCTCTGGTTCGTGTAACATCTATAATTGATGACTTCCAATGATTTTACACTGCAGAATTTATTAATTCAGAATTTCCTTTACTTGCCACGGGTAACACTTATATGTTATAGGGTAGACCACTCCTGGTTGTATTAAGTCACTATATGTCATTGCATTTATACCACTCCCTCTGATCCAAAGTAAGTGTCGTGGTTTTGTTCAAATTGGTGTACCATATTTGAGATAAAGGGTATTTTTGGACCTACGATGTCATCATCTCTTTATATTCTTATCAGCTTCTGGAAGTATTGTCTGGAATTAGACCCTATTGCAATCAGTTTGTGCACCTGCTCTATTTTGTATACAGAGACAAACCTAACTATAATGTTGGACATGCTATGAGCACTCTAGGTCTAACAACCTGCACTGTATCTGAATAGAAGAAAAAATTGATTAAGGTATCTGCAAGTTTTGGGGAAGTCCTCCAAAAGAACAGAGATCTCATTCAAACAAAATTCTCCATTGAGTCAACTTCGTCGCCATGATTTTTTTTAAATAGAGGATGGCATTTGTCAGTAAGGTGAATATTTTCAAGAAGGACTTCCCTTTTTATTTTATTTTGCTTATTGAACATTGCTCGAAGTGCTTACCAGATATGCTTACCAGTACCGGTATTGCTTATAAGAACTAAGCTACTGTAAGAAGGGTGGCCGTGCTTTTTGGAATACAAGCATGCTTGATTTGTTGTTAACATTTCTTTGATAAATAGGTTTTTATTGCAAAATCTGGTGTGCGAGAGGCTAGGGAGATGTGATCTAGGATGTTGAAGAAAAAGATGGCAACTAAGGTCTTCAATCCCTATCAAAAAGTGGGCTCCAATCAAAAGAAGAATCAGTAGTTCAAGATGGAATTTATTCTGCTTCAAAGTAGATGGCATTTATTCATTTTTTGAGCATTTCTGGTTTTGTGTGTATATTGAATTATTTTATGAGTTGTGATATTTATTTCTTAAACAATAAGAAATTCAATGCAAAGGTCCACACTAATGTGTGAGCAGGCGTCATATTGTGTGACCCTTTTAGTTTATCGGCAGTAGCAGTTGCAACAACATTATGTACGCAAAATCTTTTGGTCTTGCGATTTTACGTTTGGTTTAGTGACATTGATATTTTAATGGGAGGCAGCTTTTCAATCATGATAGGTTTAAAGCTTCTTTAATAACCAATCCGAGCACCTAATGGAGGAAATAACACATATTATTGTCTGTATGCAACAACATGACCACAGTTATGTGTCACCTTCGAGAATACAAAACATGAGCGAGACAACAACATAATGTCTCCATTTACCTTTTTGGGAACATTTTTTGTGTGTTCATGTGAATCTCATTTAGCAAGGAGAACGTTTGAGACGTGCATTGCACGTGCAAGCTTACTAGGTGAATTCAAGCTAAAATATGAATTGTACTGTTCTAACTATATTTTTTTCAGATCCATTTTCCAGGAAAATGGGCATGATAAGATAATTATCTAAAAGCCATGGGACGAGCCATGAATGAGACATCATTCCCTTTTGCTGCTTTATTGTCATTGTTGATGAGTCCAAGGTCGTCCCGCTTCAGCATCGTGTACATGTTGGGACTCATCGGAATGTGTTCGGCAAATTGCTAGGCTTCCAGGCCAAGACGGTAAAACATCTGCAACATCTTAGACGTAAAAGAAATATGCTCCTGTTTAAAATTTTGATGTTATTACTTCCTCTTGTATATTGGAAACTCTCACGATAGTTCTTTTCATGGCAGCTATCAAATCTCTCCATTTCTTGGAAAGAAGACTACTGTTGTTATCAGCTCTGTTCTGTCATTGATCCAAAGACTATTATCGCTAGATACATCATAACATTTTAGTGATTTTTTCATTGTGAAAATTGCTTTGACAGGAAAGCTTTTTATTGTGGGTTTCATTTACTTAAAACAGGTCATGAGTTTAAAATAACATGGTGGGAAATCTGATTATCTTGCAGCGCCAAATGAAAATCTCTGGTAGCAGTGAGGCTGAAAAATGCATGTATGATGTTCTGTACATGATTCCTAAGAAAGTTTACCCATTTCTTTGAAGGTGAAAAACATGTGATATAAATGCAAATGAAGGTCATTATGGACTTTTATTTGCATTACTTATGAAACTATAGTTTTCCATTATATGGCTCGAACTCGAGGGGGAGTGCGACACCCTTGACACCAGAAATCGTCCTGGGATGGCCAAATCGGTGGCGCCGTGGCAGAGAGAATGAGTGAGAGGGTTGAGAGAGTGAAGGGTGCATGGGGTGAGAGAGTGAGATGGGTGGATGTGGTGAGAGAGAGCCTGAAGTCAGGACAAGGCTGGGTAGGTATGCCCTAAAATATTGGGTAGCTAGAAAAAAATTTGGTTTGTCTCATGTTTATATATTCATATGTAATTAGGGGTACCCAGTTTTCTTTGCAAATAAAAACAGATGTGTTAGTCTTACTTTTGTTTAGTATATTATATATGTTATCTAATACAATACATTTAATGGATCTACAATTTTGTGTAAGTTATCATAATCATAGTTCTTCATTCAGTATCATTACTATCAACATGTTTTAAATATTTTTATTATCCAATCCACGATGTTAGATTTAACATGAGATCAAAAGTTTTGCGTGAAGGGAACTATTGACATATTGGCAACACCGTTTGATAGCTGCATGTAGTAGACGACTACATCTCATGGTGCAACATGGTAAGTAAGGTCTTTTGTACATTGTTGTCATGGTTTATTGTTTGTAATAGCTAGCAATTGTAAAATTATCTTTCATATGCATTCATGGGCCGACACATCTTGTACATCATCGACAAACATGCATGCCGTGTATATATCTGGACCCTATCCATACATCTCTGACGCCAGAGTTTTAATTAAATTACAAATATTTGCGAGGGAATTCAACGGCACTCAAAATAAACAAAACCGGTTGGAATATATCTAGATGGCAACGTTTATTTCCGCCTGCTATTCCAACGAGCATAGATGGGTAAATTTATATTTTTCATTATCATGACATTTTCACAATACAAATATTTATTTTTTTATCACTATATCAAGATAATATTAATTTAGGAAATTGCAGGGATGTGCCTAGCTATTTTGTTTTTCATATTATGCTCTGGTCGAACGGTAAAGAATTGGTTCATCCAGTTTGCACGGTGTTACACATTTGAAGACCTTGAACGTGAAGTATTCGTGCTAATTAAATATATTGCTTGTGCAGGATGAGTAAGAGTTGAGGACCAAGTTTTTATTGTACTTGATCAAATATCATGCGAATGTAGCTATAAACAACATTCCTGATATTGTGCGAGGATTTTTTAAGCGCATCAACTAGACCATAATTTGTAACATATTTTTAGTTGGATAATCGCTCTATATGTATACATCATCAGATAGCCTTTTTGTTCTCAATTTACATTGCAAGTGAAGTGAATTTTAATCATTATCCGATTGTGTCCGTGCTATTTTTTGCCACATGTGAAATTTAACATGCACTATGTTTATATAATTTCAGCAAAATATTTCAAAAGCCCGTCGCAACGCACGGGCATTCTACTAGTATTGTGATAATATTTCAGCCATTTACATGTCTGCAAATCCTGGTCAACATCGCCGGACCAAACACATTGAGATTGATATTCACTTTGTTCGAGAGAAGGTGGCTCTTAGGCAAGTTCGGGTGCTCCATTTTCCTACTACGGCTCAATTTGCTGACATCATCACCAAAGGACTTGCTACTAAGCCATTTCAAGAGATACGTTCCAGTCTCAACGTCATTGAGCCTCCCGTTGATACTGCGGGGGATGTTAGATTATTCCTTGGATCACAAGTCTCCTAGTCCAAGTCGGTTTGTAATATCAAGTCTAAGTCGGTTTGTACCAATATATATAGCCATGTACCCTGTGCTAAACATAATACAAGCAATCGTTTTATTCATCTATCACAAATATATATCAACTAAATATAATTAAAAATCAATGCAATATATTTATACAAATATGCTGATGAAATAGTTTAAAAAAATATAAAGCACATTTCAAAAATATATATTTGGAAATTCTTCACCTTGTGTTCAAACAAAATGTCAGTGTGTATTCAGAAAATGTTCACCGTGTATTAAAAAATCTTCAGTTTGTGTTTCTTAAATATAAAAAAAAGTATTCCCATATATTAGAAAATTCCATTGTATGTTACAAAAATGCTCATCATACATTGAAAATAGTCCGGCATGTTTAAAAAAAGTTCATGTACAAAAAGTAAATTTATAAATGAAAATAATAAAATAAACATGATAAGGATATTAAATAAAAAATCGTAATGAACGAAAGGAAAAACACGGAAATGAAAATCCATGCATAGAACCTTCTAAAATATTGAAAAAACAGGTTGCATGAGTATAAAAACCAAAGGTGATGGGGGAGTACAAAAACAAAACTAGAACAAAAAAACTACAAACTTAAAAACAAATTCTTAGTTGCTGCGCACGAGCGGAACATGATGAAACCTGTTATTCATACGCTTCAATTTGGTTGCTTGCGAGCATCACCGAAACATAATAAACGCAAACAGATACCTGAAAAAACGATTTAGTTGCTGCGCAAGAAAAAAACAGTACAAAATTTTGTACTGCACCGGCCCAGTTCTGTAGCCTGCGAGCGTCACGTTATCCATTTGACGCCTACGGGCGTCAAATAAGATTCACCCATATACAGTGCAAACACTATATCTCACCTATTGTGAGTGGGAACAAGTTTTTTTTTTTTTGAGGGGTGTGAGTGGGAACAAGTGCTCGCCTACACATGCCAATTTTTGAGCTGTGGTCTGTTAAGCCGCTTCGTTCATTTCCTTGCGTGTGGGCCCGCTTTGTTTGGAGTCGGGGCCAGATTTAAGGTGTGATGGCTGGTTCGTTGGAGCAACTAACTAAAAAAGGTTACGCCTTGGGGTGTTCCTGCAAGGGTTTTTTTTTACCCTGGGAGCACCCCAAGCGGTGCACCTAGCCACCGCCACATGTCACGTGTTGGGCGCTTTCTTTTTTTATTTTTTATTTTATTTTTCAATACACCTTTTTGTATCTTTTGGTTTATTCGTCTTTTTGGGTTTTGCTTGGTTTTTCCTCAGTTTTGAAGTAAAAGAAAATTGTTTCAGAAGCAATGCTTCTCTGCAAAAGGCACAACATGTGTTTCTACGAGAAACATAGTCGTGCTTTCCGAAAAAGGGAAAAGCAAATCCTGTGCTTCCACAAGAAGCACAACCTATGCTTCCTCGAGAAGCACATACTAACTAAATTTTAATAAACGATAAATATTTTGGAAATTATACTATGAACATTTTTAAATGTATGATTAAAAAATATCAACACAAGATCATTTTTTTAAATATACGATGACAATTTTTAATACATCATGCATATAATTTAAAATAGACATCAAACATTTTTTTAAAATAAATAAATTTTAACACATGTCATTTTTAAATTTAGATACATTTTAATACACGACAACTTTTTGTAAATCTAGTAGAATAAAAATAATTATTTTAAAATAATTACTACATATAAAAAATGATTTATTTTAGAAACGCTACATCCCTTTAGATCTAGCAAAACTGCACATAGTTTCTTTAGAGCTAACAAAACTGTACATACCCTAAAAAAACAGTTTGTAGCGTATCAAACTAGAGACCATACTTCGAATCTTCGACGGAAGAAAAACTAGCGATCATACGCCATGCTGGGCCAGCCCACCCAGTCCGACGTGGGCAACCACTCCCTCTAGAGGCGAGATACAAACGTTGCCCATATTTTGAGGCATATGTATGTACTGCTACCTCCGTCCGAGTTTACTAGCCCCTCCTATTTTGGGTCAAAATTTGACCATATATTTGACTAGCGAATGTTAATGCATGTCACAAAAATTATAATGCTGAATTCCTATTTGAATGTAGTTTCTAATATATATTTTTCTGCGTATGACTTATATTTTATTAGTTAAAATTATGATCAAAATATGACCGAAATACGGAGGGGACTAGTAAATCAGGACGGAGGTAGTACATCATGCTGTGAAACTTCGAGGGCCCCATATTACACATATTTTATTAGTCGAATTTAAAACCCTTGCACACTATACAAATCTTGATGGAGTACTTATTATAGTTTTTTTTCCTTGTCTCAATAATGTGACATGATTGAGTCAATGCATGTTTTGTAGTAAGACAGCGAAACTTTCATTTGTGCATTGGTCAATTGGATAGGTACATGCATGCCTCTTTTTTTTATTGTAATCATTGTTTCATTAATAGATCTTGGTTGAACTTTCTAACTCATTTTTGTGGTGAGCTGGCTGTGTTCTCACTCATTGGTTCCTTAATCCATGAGAAGAATTTTAGAGGCATTGTTAGCTTAGAGGTGTAGAATTAAAGGCACACCTACTGCACGCATTTGACGACGACATACCTGGTTGGGTCGCACTTGGCCACCTCGCTCTATCCATCTCGGCATAGCTGCGCCCGATTGTTTCACTCCTACTCAATCATGGCATCAAGTCAATACAACCATAGCATGTACGAAACCTGGACTCTGTTTAGTGAGATGCATATCTGTATGCTATAGTGGACACAGGAAGTTATGTCATGCTACCCGGTAAAGTGAAGTTTCCATGATAATGTGTTTTCCACACATATATGGGAAAAAAAGGGTGGACTAGCAGAAGCTCAGATAGACTTGCACAGTTTCATTAGTAGCAAATGTGTAGACATTGCACTTATATGATATATGCAGCACAACAAATAACTATGATTGTTATAGTCCCCAAAAAATAAAATAAAAATAAGATTACGGTCATATGTAGAAAGGTACCAAAAACGAGGAAGCACTTTTTTGCAAAGGTTGAAGGAGTTTTATTCCGGTACTGTGTTCAGAACAACCAAATTTTGCCAAATAATTAGCCAACCTATTTTGGTCTCAAGCTACTTTCTAGGGCATAAACTTCCCTTCTTGCATCAACCTTTTGATCTCATCAACTAGATGTCCATAAGCCGAGAGGGCCAAGGTATCGTCTCACAAGGCAAACAGGGCCACCGAACAATCTGTCTGAACGATAAACGGGAGATCTATCCATTGAAGCTCCAGGGCCATGCCCTCCACTTCGAGAGCTTCATTATCGATATGAAGTGGAAATAATCCTCCTGGCAGAGTTCCAAAGAATCATGCACGACCCGCGGAGCCATCCACCGGCATGAAAGAGCCACCGACAGAGAGCACGACATGCCACATGCGTACATTGTGCAAGGAATGTCTTGTTGTATTACTCAGATATTTTTGTCTTGGATATTCTCCAGTAACTAGCTTGTGTTTACCTTCTTTTTACAAAGTTTGCTCGAATTCAATAATTTTTGGTAAATTTGAAATTCCTTTGAATAGTTCCAAGTTGTATTTGACTAGTATCATTGGAAAGAGGTCCTACCGCGTCCCACTGGTTAATTTTCCGAACCCCCAAAAATGTTGATATTAATTACTTAATTTTCCATGAAAGTATATTTAGTTCTTTTGAGGTCACATTGTGATAGATTACTTGTTTATCTGAAGCAGAGTTTATTATAATGTTTCAGATTGACACCGCTCAAGATAAAATTCATAGGTTTGAGAAAAATATTTTAGATTGGGCTTGCAGGCCACCTCTCATGGCCCACCAAAAGACACCGAATGCAGAAGGCTTTAGATTGGGCTGTAATGGGCCTTGGGACAACAGTATTGCCTGAAATTGCTCCACTTCCATTTTGAATAGGCTGAATTCCCGCTTCATTATTACCAGCAACAGGGAACTGAAGTCTATCAAAGACCATAGTAACTGCTACCGTTTATCTTGCTATGCTATTCCTCTGATTTTTTGAAAGTTATTTGTCGCTTGATTGTAATACCTTTGAGCTCGAACAACATCTACATATGAATTTGCATTTCTTGAACGAGAGACAACTATCCAACCATCATCTTGCTCAGGATCGGGCAAAGATCGATGTTTTGGCTCATTTGGTCCCCAAAAGAGGAATCCAAGATTGAATTCAGGCAATGAGACATTTCCTCCATTGTAAATAGCAAAACCAACATTGATGGAAGAGAAACCGAGAATTTGAAAAGTGATTCACGATTTTTTTTGAACTTTGAAGAGAGGCTCGTCCTCTGAAGCAGGATAGGAGAATTGTACCTACGATTCCTCCGTGAGATGGATCTTGGATCTTGTATACTCAGCCACCAGAAAGAATTCCTATTGCCCTTTTTTGCCGTAAAGTTGATTGGAAGTTTCAGAGAGCGCCAAATACGATCTTTGAAGGCATGGCCTCTCTCAAAGCGGAGATCCAATAAAGACATGTCTTACCCAAGGGAGGAGAAGAGGATGGGAGTAGGGTGGCTGCCGCAGTCGGAGTGACTGTCAGCGTGAGCGGCGGTGGCCGCTATGGCCGGGCTGGCCAGCGACGGGGCTAGGAGCGGGGCGGGGCTAGGAGCAGGGCGGCTACACTACTTCGCGTGGAGGTTGTTTGGAGTGGGAGAGGCTTTGATTCGTAACTAGCCTCTCCAACAAATTTGTATTGTTGATGACCAAAAGGATTATACGGATTGTAAAATTGTAGAAATTGCATACCATTAGGATGAACATGACATCTCTCAAGGAAAAATTGCATATTCCAATCTACTTACAGAACAAATTAATTGCATTGATGTATACATTCTAATGGGTTCCAATGTCAATGAATCTTTTAATTTGACCCAGTTAGATTTGCCAAGATTTTTCTCGGTCAGAATAATTTGCATTTCGTCTTGGCTGAGAAGGCTGAGCTACTTCACCTTGAGTTGCAAGGTTGCCTGGCGCAGGTTACGAGTTTTCTAGTGAGGGTGTGGAGGCTACCCTTGGTAGGCTCATAATTGCGCCTGATGTCACTCAGTCGACCGAGCTCCATGTTGATTGTGTGGACACAGAGGAAGCTGACCTCTATGGATGTTTTCCCCTCGTATTAGCTCTACGTGTCATCGCTGCATGTTGCATCGACTGCCTCTAGGACTGAGGACATCACCGAGATTGTTGCTCTGATGCTGTAGATCATGCCCGAGCTACAAATGATGTGTGGGGAGCATGCTTCGCCTTTGTAAATGGTACATGCAGACTCTCTTGTGACCTTTATAGTGGTTGCACCGCCACCCACACCACCATCATCACAAACTAGTAAGGCACTCATCTTCGTGGAGCGTGGAGGTTTGGGTGGTGTTGTCTTCCAACCTCCCGAGCCCATCGTCCAGGTGGTTCCTGTGAGTAATGAGGTTGTGATATCAGTTGCATCATCGCAAGTTTCTAAGGCTTTCTTTGCTATTTTTTCGAGAATTAATGGCCATATTGGAGTTTGCTAACCCTAGATCTAGCAAGATAGCCGGTTTCTTACCGAAGGAGGAGGCAATCGGGGACAAGACCGAGAGGTTGTGTGCTAGCCATCGTTCCGTCACCCTGAAGGAGAAATTATTAGGGAGAAAAATCAAGAAGAGTGGCGCCAGAAGCATGGTGTTTGTGACTGCTTGATAGATTGCTCTCTTCTTTTCGGGTTGTTGTGTCTTGTATGATGTATTTTTTGATGTGTTTTCAACGATGGTTCTTTTGAAACATTGTGATCCATGGACCTGAGGTCTGTGGTTGTAGTGGGGTTATTTGCTTGTCTGGAGGGGTGGTCGTGGAGATTCATGCTTTGGGAGTAGTCCACATGTGGCCATGTTGTAACGGCTTTCGCCCAATTTTTCCTCAATCTACTGGGCAATTCTCTTCTGCTTAATTATTCGATGTGGCAAATCTTTTGCCTTAGTTTCAATAAAATAAAATAAAATACATATAGTGTATGCCACCTGGAATTACACCGAATAAGATGGATAATTAATGTAAAGTGCATTAAGGGTTTTTGTCCCTTTCAACAATGCACCCTATGTGGTTTAGTTCCGTGAAAACCAAGAGGGAAATGTACTATTTTCCTTCACATATGGATGTGATCCTCTTGTCCAGCAGGATGGCAAATGTCCACCATATTTCACCTAAAAAACAGATACAAACTGAAGGAAAATGTACTATTGGATTGTTCATAGTTTAAGAAAATAGTAGAAACAGCGGATTCTTATTTAGGGAAACTATGTATTTCTCAAGGTTTGAACACAATATCCTGCAATAAGGGCCTGACCGCGTGTAATTTCCTTGATCTTGCCGTTCAAGTTAGCACAAGTCTTTTGAGAGTTAATGTAGTAGCTCTCTAGCTGGCTAGGTCTTGATATTCTACATAAACACCTATCAGTGTTCAGATGGTACAATTGTCATGGCGGATTTTTCTTGACTTGACTAGCTGATGTGTATATATATGGTAGATTTTTCCTTGGTCGTTCTAAATCAGAGTTAAATTTAATTCTCAATACATCAAGTCAAGTCTTTTACGTGTAGAATTTGGACGATATACGCTCCTACTCATTAATTGGGCAGTTAGGGTGTGTCAATGGCCCTATCTTAACAAGCTGGCCGTGATTTCACTCGCTGACTCCTTTACTTTGCAGCTGTGCATACGTACACATCGACAAATCTTTTCCTAATCTCTCCTATATATATATATATATATATATATATATATATATATATATATTCAGTTTGAAGTTATTTTCTTCCGCTCCTTTTCGAGGTGGTACTAAAATTCCCGTCCGTTTTTTCCTATCCCCGTATTGGGCTGCCGCAGCAGTACATGTGTTCCGGCCTCGGCCCGCTCTGTTGCAAAAGGATTCGTGTTTTATTTTTACTTGGAGTGGGCTACCCAACGACAGTGCGTGCGATTGAATCACCTATACAAAAGCCACATGTTCTCCTTTCAGTTAATAATCCCACATTGCTCTTTTACATCTAATCTCATCGGTTTATATATGCATGCCCTGGTGATCGAAACAAGCGGCCATGAAAATTGATAAGCAGAGATGAAGAGGATGATGCAAAAGAATTATCTCCACAAAAAAAGGGAATGTAGGAAGGGCGAAGGAAGGAAGAACACAGCGGAGGACCGAGGCGCAGCGATGGAGGTCTCGAAGGTGCCGGCGGAACACGCTCGATGGAGGTGTCAATGCGGGCGTCGTCGGCAATATGCCCAGGCTGATGCGGCAGAGAACAGATGGGGCGCCGGTTACGAGGGCGAGCTTGAGCGCAGAGGCAAGCCGGTCGGCCGCGAGCTGATGCGGCATAGGACCGAGGCGCAGCGATGGGGTCTCGATGGGGCCGTCGCCGGCAGAGGACCCCGAGGCGCAGCGGGAACACGCTCGATGGCAACAGAAGGGGGGCGGGGCTAGAGATTCACCAGCAGGTCGGACTACTGGAGCAAGACCGGCGTCGCCTTTCTGAAGCAAGATTTGGGCAGCAGCCTCCACCCTGAAGCAACAACATGTGGATGAGGGACATCAGAATGCCCCAAGCGAGGCGTACATGTGATGGGGCTGTGTACATGGCGGCCGCTCGACCTCCGATTTAATAAGTAATGAATGATGGGTACAGGCCGGCGGAGAAGTTTACTCACGGGAAAGATAGAAAAGTTTTCTTATTGAGAATTGGCACGGGAAGATGTGTGCATGCAGTTTTTGTACTATCTGTTTTAGACAAAGAGCATATATGTTGTCTACATGAAAAGTTTGTGTTCAGATGAATGGTTGGATGGTTAGATGGACAGTGGTATTTTCAGCTCATTAGGGTTTAAATCTTGATACTCGCATTATTTTTAGATTTATTTTAGGATTTCCGGCGATGCGCTTTTAGTGGGAGAGACGTTCCCATTGAAGACGAGACGCCTACGGTGACTTCGTAAATCTCAAGATGCTCATAGGGGTAGGTGTGCATATGTATGTTCATAGGGGTGAGTGTATGCGCGCATGTATGAGCGCTTCGTCTGTATTGTGTTCAAAAATAGTGCAACAAGAAGCAATATAATCTTGTAAACCAAACAACTAACATTCTCCTAACAAAATTAAGATAGTAAAAACACACTCGCTTTCGAATATAAAAAAAATTATAGAAATAATCCCACTTGGATCCATCACAACTCTTTCAGCTAATATAAAAAAATTGAGGACACTGAGAATCATACCATCATGAACGGAGGTGGTGAACATGAAAATCGTCGGTGGCGGCGAACATGAAAAGTGGCAACATGTGAGTAGACGGAGTTTATTCCCAATGCAACGCACGAGCACATTAAGTTAATCCATGCAAAGGTGTAAGTGGAACTTTAAAAAAAAGACACAACATAGACGCCGACGTCACGTACATACACTCGGCCGTATAAAAGTACACACGCATATCATACATCTATAAGCACCAAGAGATTAAACCGGTAGGTTTTGAAACTGATGAAGTCACGACAAGCACCTCACTATATTAGAATGTCGGTTCCAACTGAACCAGTTGGATTGCATGAGGGAAGGGTCTCGCTTCAATTGCTTTAGGGTAGCAGTACATTTTTTTTGCGTCGAAGTGTAGTACATGGAGTTAAACATGTCTAGAACTGAACTTTAGTAGCAGGGACAACAACATTATCTGAAAATACTGTCTAGATGGTCATAGAATGCCAAACAGTAAGAAAAACTGTAAAGAAAAGTGAACCAAAAGGAAGGGGCAAATTGTTTTTTAATGTGAGAGGTCCAATTGAACTCTGTAGTGGTTATCTTATTTCTATTGGTTCTGTGCTAACTTTGCTTATGTATGCGAGTTACTCTGAAGCAACACGATAAACAAGGTACATTCATTTTGGTCATGAAAATAAGGTCTACCTATAGCATAATCTAATTTGTGTATCTTATTCCCTACATTCATATTTAGTTTGGTCCATAAGTTTTCAGAGATCTTCTATTTGAAACAACCAACCCGTTCTTCTTTCAAGAATGTAGAATTTGTACAAGTATACTTATTTTCAATATATGTTGAAGAATTTGGTACCAACAGAATTTTTCGCAACTAACAGATGCACATTTGTCATGGTTGAATTTCTTTTATTATTGAAAACCTAATATTAGAAGTGTATACCGAGAGTCGTGGTTAGAAGTTGAATGCTAAGGGATGAAATAATTAATTTGGGTCATAATAAATCAAATCAAATGTGATGATTTTTTTCTCCCGTTGCAACGCACGGACTCTTTTGCCAGTAATAATAAAGCGCGGGCTCTTCACCGTCACATCATTTTTGCATAAAACCCCCTAAAGTTTTGGGTAATTAACGCGCGCTCCAGATTTAAGTGAGTAAGTAAAAAAACGATTCGCTCCTTCACAGGACCCGAACGGACGAACGCAAACCCCGGTCTCCGCCTGCCCCAATCCCCACTCCAAACCGTCATCCCCAACCCACCATGAGGACGAGGATGCCGAATTCAGGCGGCATTGCTGGTCCGGGCCTCCGAGGGATCAGACCGTCCTCCGGCGACCTCTGCTTCCTCTTCCTCAACACCTTGGCCGCCTGGTCCAGGGGAGACCGCAGCTCCGCGCTCGTAGGCCTGCCCAATCCTCCTCCTGCTCCTCGCGCTGCTCTTCCCTTCCCCCGCCCCCGCCCCCGCCAGTGCCGCCTCGCTGTCCCCGCTCGCGGCCATCTCCAACGCCTCCTCCCACGCCTACGCCCACCCTGGATGCCACCTTCTTTGACGCGACGTCGTCGACACCGTCGCCAACAAGTACGGCTGGGACCCCGACGCCGAGGTCCTGGTCTGGCCGCTCGACACCGAGGGCGCGCTCGTCGGCGCCGTTCAGCGGTACGAGTTCCGCGCCGGTGCGGGGGGCGCCGCGGTCGCGCTGGCACGGGCCTCTGACGGGGCCGTCAACTGGAGCCGCCCCGACGCCCCCATGGTGGAGAAGGTGGTCTGGCCCGACGGGGTCGACTTCGTCGCCGGCGACGGCGCCCTGGCGTTCGGCACCGGCGTCAGGGACATGGACATAGTAGGGCCGTTCGAGCTGGTGGTCTCCGATTGTCAGCCTTTACCCAATTGCAAGATCTTCATCAGAATAAAAAAGGGGAGACTGAGACCGGTAGAAAATAGATTCTTCAGTACACAATATATGCATCTGTTGATTTTGCAATTGTCCAGGTTAGATTCCCTGAAATATTCAAGGATTTCTTGGACATTTTTTTGGGCATTGTTGATCCATGAATCAGCTGTTTTCGAATTTGGAAACAGTTGAATTCCTGGCAAACCATTTCACCACACGTGTTCAGTTTGTCATTTTGAGTTCATGCCCCCCTTCTTACACAGCGGCGAGGCCAACCAGGGCGTACGTAGTGCGTCCATTTAGGCGTGGCGGCCTGCGGATTTGGGTGCACGGCAGCCGGCCAACATGCTGTGTGGGCGTGATGTTGTCGGCATGTTGTACATGAGTGTTGGCTGCCAGAGGCGCGCGTGGCTGACCGATATGTGTGTGGTGCGTGAGGATAGCTTTATTCAGATTCTTCCAATTTCGAGAGAGGAAGAGAACTCAGTAGTACTGCCAATTTTGGCACGCAATGTTCGTTTTTCAGATTCACCATGATTGGTAATGTTGTTTAGTACTGTAAACTTTGTCATGGTTCAATAAATAGGCAGTTAATTTTTGTTGTTGGAAAGGAAAAGCAGTGCTACAATAGCACGGTTGATTTTGGTTGCTAGAAGGAAAAGCAGTGCTACAAATTTTAGAACTAGGATGTTGTTTTCACAGTTCGGTCAAGTATTGCTTATTTGCATTGTACGATCACAACTCTAAGCTTAATCTTCTTTTAGTTGTGTAGCATTGTAGACCTGGGTCCTTTATTCCTAGCAGATCAACACATTTGGTCAGATTTAGCTTATTTGATAATGTGCAAACAATAAATTGTGTGAATATATGCGGAGTCGATGGAAAACATTGAAGCGTATGATGCTCCAGGCTCGACGACAAGTGTTGTCGTCATGAGGCCAGACGACTTGTTGTGCCAATCCGGTGAGAGCATCCAACAACGGAAAGTCATCCGAAGAATCATGTCCAGTGAGTAGTCCAGCTCCAGCAACAAGACCACATCTGGTTTCCACCAAAGCTGGACCAGCGGCATTGTACTCGGGTAAGCTTGTGAAAATTCTTCCAATCCAGACATGGGAGAATCAAATTTATACTGATAGCTAACATCAGCTTACTGTGGTTTATACGGTTCATGTAAAGCTGGCATCGCACGGCTACACTTCCAACAATTTTACTTGCTAACAAAAATCAAGTAAAACTAAAAGAATAGTTCTTTATCTTGCTGAAATAGGTTTGGATGCACAGTGTGGTATATATATGTTAAGTTTGGCCGTATGCAATAATGCAATGCTTATGGTTGATAGTGCTACAGATTTGCTTAGTGGGCAGGACTAACTGGTCAGCCATTCGTAACTTCTATTTCTATTACAGCAGAATTGTTTTTTACACGGAGCTGACTGTTTTCTTCTTTTTAATCAGTAGTACTATTTCTTCTTTTTCTTCAGTAGTTAAGGGCGTATTTCGGAGGGGAGCATACGTATTACCTTGATTGAGTTGAGTTTCATGTTCTGCGTTACTGTTATAAGTTACCAGCAGCAAAGAAAGAGAGTCATGTACTAAAATCGGATAAGGTAGTCGGCTCTTCCAGATCATCTGGTTCATCATTTTCCCATACAAGTGCTACTAAACTCTACTAAGTTCTATAATGACACAAGATTAACTTGTTACAAGAAGTGTACTGAGTAATGAGTATGCACACAAAATTTGAACATAATTACTGTTTTTCGTCGTGCCAACGTATCCATGTTGGCTGACAAGCTATCCTGGTAACATCATTATGTCTCGTGGATGGGATAAAAAGAAGAAATATATATTCTGGGTGGATGCATCATATGAGTGGGTGGAAGCTAATGTATTCCAGTTTTTATGAAAACAATAACTTCTACTAATAATAAGGAATTTTCTGCGTTTTCAGAAAAGCAAAAGAAAAACAATTGACAATCTATTGTATGCAAAACTACTCTTCCATCAGACGAAGAATTGACAATCTATTTTCTGCGTTTTCAGAAAAGCAAAAGAAAAACAATTGACAATCTATTGTATGCAATGCTTATTTCCATGTGCAGCGTTTTCCGAGTACTACAGATTTGCTTATGGCTTCTTCACGTCCGAACTTCATGCTACAAAAAGCACTAATCAGTTTAACCTTATTATTAATGTTTATTGAAATTCGATATAAAAAATGGTTGCGTAATGGCACATGAAGCAGGTTGTCCCTCTTTTTTGCCCGGTGCAACGCACGGGCATTTATACTAGTAGATATTCATTCCACTCGAAGGTGAGAACATGGAATTTTCTTAGTGGCCTCTCTAGCATTGACGATGACCACATACTTGGCCGGGTCGCTCTTGGCCACTTGAGCACGATCTCGGCACGCCTGCACCCGCTTGTGCACTCATCCATATATGGCATAGCAGGTGTCCCTCCGATTCTGGCCGGCGTGCAGCAGCAGCCCGCGAGTTGCCGTTACTGGAGTCAGTTCTAACTGCACTAACTAGTATTTCCTTCATCCGAAAATACTTGTCATCAAAATGAATAAAAAAAGATGTATCTAGAATTAAAATACGTCTAATACATGCCTTTTATCCATTTTGATGACAAGTATTTTCGGGAGAATACGAGTAAATATTACATGCACAATTGAACTGTGGATAGGATACACACAGTTCCATCATGCTACTGTAAATATGGTAAGTGAAATTTCAACCATAATGTGTTTTTCTCCGTAGTCATGTAGAGGTCACAGATGGGATGTTGGGCCTGTAGGAGGGGTTTTCTTGGGGGCTTCCATCCTGGTGACCAAGGTCACCATTGATCCTAATTGTGCAGAATCATTGGCTTCTCAGGAGTCGTTGTTCCTAGCTCGGGATCTTGAGCTGTGGAAGGCGATAGTTGCACAGGGCTGCTCGGAGTTTGTTAGAGCTATTGATAAAGGAAGTAGAGGAGGACATGTAGTTTTCGATCCCGAGCTCACACACATGCTGATTGATAATTGATAAACAGCCAAATAAAAAATAGTTTCTTTTAAATCTTTTTTTAATAAACAGTGATGAATTCTTCACCCGTGTACAGAATTTTGTGATGAAATCACATTCATGGGGGTCTGGGATAAAAGGAAAAATCAATGCTCCCAAAAAACTATTGTTGGAAGCCTTTTGAATTCTATTTAGTTTTTTTCGCCCAGGCCGCCACGAATGTCATTTCATCGCTAGTTTGTGTGCAGAGTTGAAACATTCATCAATGTTTATCACCGTTAGAATGAATTCGAGGCATACCGTCGATCATCCGAGGACCAAGCAATCACACGAGTACGACACCGAGATTCGTTAACGAGGTTCACCGATATGGCTACATCCCTGGGGCCTGACTATGAGCGCTCCTCCCCATGACACCGCTACAATACGGCACCCAGTCGCCCTGGACACCGGCACATGCCGCCAGCTTCCCCTGCATTCCGGTGCTATTATGTTGGCATAGGTTACATCGTGTGTCTATCCCCGCTATATATGAGAGACCTAGGATATAAGTGTCCTACTTGGACACGACTACATATCCTATGTAAACACAATACAACTACAAGTCCAACTGTAACCTACTTTGTACACAATATTCGACACAACTCTAACAAACTCCACCCTGGCGAATATTCTTCACCACCTTGAATTCGTCAATGGGTCAAATTTCCATGTACATTGGACTTGAGCTTATCCCATGAGTACCGCTGCTACTCCAAACACTCCATATGACTCCACCTGTAACTTGTAGTCCCTTCTTTTCTTGACCACTGTCGACACTCGAGCAAAATTAAGTTCCTCTTTACTCTAGTGTATGCTCCCAACTTCCAGAGCTTCGTTCAACGCATCACACACTGATCACTGACCTGCGTGAAAATGAACAACTCACATATTGGGTGTCAGACATAAGAGTTACCTGAACTCAACATCACCGTTCCTTTCTTGACCGCCTATCTGAAACTTGAAGAAATTTCTGTTGGGGAACGTAGCAATAATTCAAAATTTTCCTACGTGTCACCAAGATCAATTTAGGAGATGCTAGCAACGAGAGAGAGGGAGTGCATCTTCATACCCTTGAAGATCGCTAAGCGGAAGCGTTACAAGAACGCGGTTGATGGAGTCGTACTCGCGGCGATTCAAATCGCGGAAGATCCGATCTAGCGCCGAACGGACGGCGCCTCCGCGTTCAACACACGTACAGCCCGGGGACGTCTCCTCCTTCTTGATCCAGCACGGGGAGAGGAGAAGTTGAGGGAAAGCTCTGGCAGCACGACGACGTGGTGGTGGTAGAGCTCGTGGTTCTCCGGCAGGGCTTCGCCAAGCACTATGGAGGAGGAGGAGGAAGAGTTGGAGGAGGGAGGGGCTGCGCCAGGCAAGGGGTGCGGCTGCCCTCTCTCTCCCTCACTATATATGGGGAAGGGGGTGGAGGAGGCGCCCTAGGGTTCCCTAGGGGTGGGGCGGCGGCCACAGGGGAAACCCTAGATGGGTTTGGGTGCCCCACCCCTAGGAAACTTGCCCCCCAAGCCGGGAGGGATGGCTGCCCTAGGGGAGGCGCCCCCACCTCTCCAAGTTACGTGAGAGGGGTTGGGAGGGGCGCACAGCCCCTTAATGGGCTGGTGTCACTAGTAGAAAACTGGGCTTTGGTCACAGGGCAATATTCACATTAGTCCCGGTTCAGTCACGAACCGGGACTAATGTGAGCATTGGTCCCGGTTCGTGCGGCCAGGGGCCTGCCGGGCCTCGTGGGGGCATTGGTCCCGGTTGGTGGGACAAACCGGGACCAATGGGCCACGCTCCTGGCCCACCACCCTTTAGTCCCGGTTCACACCACAAACTGGGACTAAAGGGCTGGTCCTAGTTGCAGCCAGTGTTTAGTCCCACCTCGCCAACCGAAGGGCGCTCACACCAGTTTATAAGCCCGTCCCTCTCTGCCTTGTTGAGCTCCTCTTAAAGTGAAAATAGATGCCCTTATACAGGGAATTTGACCTAAATTCACAGTAAATTTCATAGAAATTTATTATGAATTTAGGTTGAATTTCCTCTATAAGCGCATCTATGTGCATTTTTATAGTAAATAAAATAAATAAACCTTAATAAAATAAATAAACCTTAATAAAATAAAATAAAATAAAGTATAGTAACTAAAATAAATAAACCTTAATAAATTAAATAAAAATAGCAGCAGTAAAATAAATAAAAATAAAATAATTAAAGTAAAATACATAAGTAATTAGAAATAAAATAAATAAGTTTTTTGTTGTAAGTAGAAACAAAACAAAACAAATAAAGCAAAAGAGAAAACAAAAAACAGAGAAAAAAATTATGCCACCTACTGGGCCACCACGGCCTGAATACGACTTGAAACCCGTCCGTGGGCCAGGATTGAGGCCCGCAGAATGCCCAGTAGGCCCCACAGGCAAAGAGAACGGTTAGGCCCGAAACCTGCAGTTGAGAGGAGCTCGAGAGGGTGGGCGCAGCAGCGCTTATAAACCACTCTCGAGCCCTCTCAACTAGCGAGGTGGGACTAAACTTTTGACGCGGGGCAGCACAAGGCCTTTGGTCCCGGTTGGTGCCACCAACCGGGACTAAAGGGGGCATTGGTCCCGGTTCGTGGCACCAACCGGGACCAAAGGCCTTTAGTCCCGGTTGGTGCCACGAACCGGGACCAAAGAGTTCCCTATATATACCCCATCGCCACAGCAGAGCACTCCACAGTGCTCTGTTTTTTCTGGCCGGCGAGGGGAGGGCATTTGGGTGCTCTAGCTCACCTCCTATGCACATGAGGTGTTCGATGAAATGTCTGAGCCACACTAGTTAATCTTTCTCCTCTCGAAACTCGACCTCCGAGCTCCATTTTCCCCGAGATTTGTCTAGGTTTAGCAGTCCGTCACGTCCCGTCCCCGTCTTCACCGCCGTCGATCGCCCGCGCCGATCTCGTCGCCAGCACCACCGTGGTGAGCCTCTTGTTCTTATCTTCTTTCTGAAAGGAAAAAATTCTTACTTTAGATAGTTACTTGTCTAATTTTGTTACTTTTATTGTTCCTTCTTATTACATAGTGCGATGGTTTTGGTATCCGCCCCCGTCGGCCCTCGTCCTGTCTATGATTCGGATGTGGTATATATTATCTTTTTATAACTATTTGGTTCATTTATTGTTTATGACAAATATACCGACCAACGTGACATAGATTTTATTTATCTAGGAGGTGGTTGAACCGGAAATTCTAACCGACCCTATTGTCGAGAGGTTAAATTTAGTTGAAGAAGAAAACAATTACTTGAAGGAAAAAATAAAAAAAATTGAGGAGGAGAAGATGATATTGGAGTTGCATGTTGCGGATGTCGTCGATGATCACAAGATCAAGATGGATGCAATGCGCTTGAAGATTAGAAAGATTAGAAAATATGCCATTCATACTGAGGCTTGGTATCATTATGCCGTTGGATCAATTGTTACCTTGGTTGCGATTATGATCGCATTTGTTTTCGCATTGAAATGTTTTACATAGTTTCAATGTATGGTTTAATTAATTAGATGCTCTGGAGAGCTATATATATGTTGTTAGATGAGAACTATGTATGTACTTTGGTTTTAATGTGATGATGAACTTCTATTAATTTGGTCACTTAATTATCTATTCATGATGTTCTGTACTGGTTTTTGACACACTTAATTATATATAATGCACGCAGATGAACCGGCAATGGATGTACAGTGACAGGCACACCTCCGAGTACATTAAGGGCGTGCATGATTTTCTCGAAGTGGCTGAGGCAAACAAGCAGAATGGTTTTATGTGTTGTCCATGCCCTATATGTGGGAATACGAAGTCTTACTCTGGCCGGAAAATCCTTCACACCCACCTGCTTTACAAGGGTTTCATGCCACACTATAATGTTTGGACGAGGCACGGAGAAATAGGGGTTATGATGGAAGACGGCGAAGAAGAAGAGGACGATGACAACTATGTGCCCCCTGAATACGGTGATGCTGCAACGGGGGAAGCTGCTGAAGATCAAGAGGAACCAGACGATGTGCCCAATGATGCTGCAAGGGGGGAAGCTGCTGAAGATCAAGAGGAACCAGTGCCCGATGATGATGATCTCCGCCGGGTCATTGTCGATGCAAGGACGCAATGCGAAAGTCAAAAGGAGAAGCTGAAGTTCGATCACATGTTAGAGGATCACAAAAAAGGGTTGTACCCCAATTGCAAAGATGGCAACACAAAGCTCGGTACCGTACTGGAATTGCTGCAGTGGAAGGCAGAGAATGCTGTGCCTGACAAAGGATTTGACAAGCTATTGAAAATATTGAAGAAGAAGCTTCCAAAGGATAATGAATTGCCCGACAGTACATACGCAGCAAAGAAGGTCGTATGCCCTCTAGGATTGGAGGTGCAGAAGATACATGCATGCCCTAATGACTGCATCCTCTACCGCGGTGCGTACAAGGATCTGAACGCATGCCCGGTATGCGGTGCATTGCGGTATACGATCAGACGAGATGACCCTGGTGATGTTGACGGCGAGCCCCCCAGGAAGAGGGTTCCTGCGAAGGTGATGTGGTATGCTCCTATAATACCACGGTTGAAACGTCTGTTCAGAAACGAAGAGCATGCCAAGTTGATGCGATGGCACAGTGAGGACCGTAAGAAAGACGGGAAGTTGAGAGCACCCGCTGACGGGTCGCAGTGGAGAAAAATCGAGAGAAAGTACTTGGGCTGAGTTTGCAGCTGACCAAAGGAACGTATGGTTTGGTTTAAGCGCGGATGACATTAATCCTTTCGGGGAGCAGAGCAGCAATCACAGCACCTGGCCCGTGAATCTATGTATGTATAACCTTCCTCCTTGGATGTGCATGAAGCGGAAGTTCATTATGATGCCAGTTCTCATCCAAGGCCCTAAGCAACCCGGCAACGACATTGATGTGTACCTAAGGCCATTAGTTGAAGAACTTTTACAGCTGTGGAATGGAAACGGTGTACGTACGTGGGATGAGCACAAACAGGAGGAATTTAACCTGCATGCGTTGCTGTTTGTAACCATCAACGATTGGCCCGCTCTCAGTAACCTTTCAGGACAGACAAACAAGGGATACCACGCATGCACGCACTGTTTAGATGACACTGAAAGTATATACCTGGACAAAAGCAGGAAGAATGTGTACCTGGGCCATCGTCGATTTGTTCCGACCAACCATCAATGTCGAAAGAAAGGCAAGCATTTCAAAGGCGAGGCAGATCACCGGAAGAAGCCCGCCATGCGTACCGGTGATCACGTACTTGCTATGGTCAATGATTTACACGTAATCTTTGGAAAGGGTCCCGGCGGACTAGCTGTTCCGAATGACGTTGAGGGACACGCACCCATGTGGAAGAAGAAATCTATATTTTGGGACCTACCCTACTGGAAAGAGCTAGAGGTCCGCTCTTCAATCGACGTGATGCACGTGATGAAGAACCTTTGCGTGAACCTGCTAGGCTTCTTGGGCGTGTATGGGAAGAGAAAAGATACACCTGAGGCACGGGAGGACCTGCAACGTTTGCACGAAAAAGACGGCATGCCTCCGAAGCAGTATGAAGGTCCTGCCAGCTACGCTCTTACGAAAGAAGAGAAAGAAATCTTCTTTGAATGCCTGCTCAGTATGAAGGTCCCGACTGGCTTCTCGTCGAATATAAAGGGAATAATAAATATGCCAGAGAAAAAGTTCCAGAACCTAAAGTCTCATGACTGCCACGTGATTATGACGCAACTGCTTCCGGTTGCATTGAGGGGGCTTCTACCGGAAAACGTCCGATTAGCCATTGTGAAGCTATGTGCATTCCTCAATGCAATCTCTCAGAAGGTGATCGATCCAGAAATCATACCAAGGCTAAGGAGTGATGTGGCGCAATGTCTTGTCAGTTTCGAGCTGGTGTTCCCACCATCCTTCTTCAATATCATGACGCACGTCCTAGTTCATCTAGTCGACGAGATTGTCATTCTGGGGCCCGTATTTCTACACAATATGTTCCCCTTTGAGAGGTTCATGGGAGTCCTAAAGAAATATGTCCGTAACCGCGCTAGGCCAGAAGGAAGCATCTCCATGGGCCATCAAACAGAGGATGTCATTGGGTTTTGTGTTGACTTCATTCCTGGCCTTAAGAAGATAGGTCTCCCTAAATCGCGGTATGAGGGGAGACTGGCTGGAAAAGGCACGCTTGGAGGGGACTCAATAATATGCAGGGACGGATATTCTTAGTCTCAAGCACACTACACAGTTCTACAGAACTCTACCTTGGTGACCCCGTATGTCGATGAACACAAGAACAGTCTGCGCTCCAAACACCCGGAGCAGTGTGACGACTGGATTACATGTGAACACATCAGGACTTTCAGCAGTTGGTTGGAAACACGTCTCAGAGGTGACACCACTGTTTGTGATGAGTTGTACTCGTTGTCCAGGGGACCATCTTCGACTGTATTGACTTACAAAGGATACGAGATAAATGGGAATACATTTTACACGATCGCCCAAGATCAAAAGAGCACCAACCAAAACAGCGGTGTCCGCTTTGATGCAGCAACCGAGAGGGGAAAGGACACATATTATGGTTACATAATGGACATATGGGAACTTGACTACGGACATGATTTTAAGGTCCATTTGTTTAAGTGCAAATGGGTCAATCTGTCAGGAGGCAGGGTACAGGTAGACCCACAGTACGGAATGACAACAGTGGATCTGAACAATCTTGGGTACACTGACGAACCGTTCGTCCTAGCCAATGATGTGGCACAGGTTATCTATGTGAAGGACATGTCTACCAGACCGAGAAAAAGAAAAGATAAGGAAGCGAATACATCATACGATGAGCCAAAGCGCCACATAGTTCTTTCAGGAAAAAGGGACATTGTGGGAGTGGAGGGCAAGACAAACATGTCTGAAGATTATGAAAAGTTTCATGAAATTCCTCCCTTCAAAGTCAAGGCTGACCCAAGCATCCTGATAAACGATGAAGATTATCCATGGTTACGGCGCAATAAGCAAATGACACAAGCGAAGAAAAAGTGAAGACTTTCTCCCGCAACTATTATGATGATACCATGCCAACTTTGTAACAGACGAGTATGATACCATTGTCCGTTTTATACACGAAGTGCATCTAGTTTTTGCCGTAACCCTCTCAACTTTTTTGCACATGCTATGTGGATGAAATGATGATACCATGCCAACTTTCAACCTTTTCAGAGTTCATTTGAAATGCTTTTCAATTTTAGGGTCTTATAGCTCAAAATAATTAGTAAATGCATGAAAAATAACAGGCCAAAAATTAAAAATTATGCCACCTACTGGGCCACCACGGCCTGAATACGATTAGAAACCCATCCATGGGCCAGGATTCAGGCCCGCAGAAGGCCCAGTAGGCCCACAGGCATGTACAGAGATGTTAGGCCCGTAAGCCTGCTTTAGAGAGGAGCTCGACAGCTCAGGCGCACCGCACCTTATAAACAGGTGCGGCTCTCTCTCAGCTAGCGAGGTGGGACTAAACTCACCACCACGCCGCTGTGCAAGGCCATTTGTCCTGGTTGGTGGCACGAACCGGGACCAATTCCACCCTTTGGTCCCGGTTGGTGCCACGAACCGGTACTAATGAGGCTGTGGCCCCACGAGCACCTTTAGTACCGGTTCGTGGCACGAACCGGTACTAGAGTTTCTTACTAAGCAGTTTTTTAGTCCCACCTCGCTAGCTGAGAGGCACTAGGAGCGGTTTATAAGCCCTGAGTGCAGAGACGATGAAGAAGAGGCACAATGCTCACGTTGCTTAGCTTCAAGCCTTGAGGAATAAGGTAGACTGCATGGAGCTATGTGCAGTGCAGTCTACACTATTCCGAAAGGCTTGAAGCAAATCAACGAGCATTGCGCCTCTTTTTTATTTTTAATAACTTATTACAACTCCCGACTTCTTGTGTTCCGACAAAATAAAATAAACTTTAATAAAATTTATGAAACTAAAATTAACAAAGTATTTTCTGTTCAAAACATTGTAAGAAACCTCTAGTATTATTGAAACTAAAATCATATAAAATTGATGCAACTAAAATTATCGAAGTATTTTCTGTTCAAAATCATTAAAAGCAAAAAGAATTTTCATAAAGAACTTTTTTGATAGAAACTTTAATAGC
>NC_057796.1:54780197-54780951 GCF_018294505.1 Triticum aestivum
AACTAAATACAGCAAAAAAAATTTCATAAAGAACTTTTTTTGATAGAAACTTTAATAGCAAAAAGAATTATCATAAAGTAAAATAAATAAGTAATTAGAAACAAAATAAAATAAAATAAATAAGTTTTTTGTTGTAAGTAGAAACAAAACAAAAAAAATAAAGAAAAAAAAACAAAAAAACTAAAAACAGCAAAAAAAATTGTTGGGGCGCTGACCGCTGGGCCCTCCAACCCTCGGGTTTGCAAATACAGGCCTAGAAGGGCTAGAGGGCTCAACGGGCAGCGCGCCAAAGTTAGGCCCGGAAGCCTGCTATAGAGAGGAGTTCGAGACAGCAGCCGCAGCGGGGCTTATAAACCACTCCGAGCCCTTCTCAACTAGCGAGGTGGGACTAAACTTTTGGCCGCGACGCAGGCAGCAAGAGGCCTTTGGTCCCGGGTGGTGGGACCAAGCGGGACTAAAGGGGTGCATTGGTCCCGGTTGGTGGCACCAACCGGGACCAATGCCCCCCTTTAGTCTCGGTTGGTGCCACCAACCGGGACCAACGGCGGGCTTTGGTCCCGGTTGGTGGCACCAAACGGGACTAATGCCTACCTTTAGTCCCGGTTGGTGCCACGAACCGGGACTAAAGGCTTTGCTATATAAGTTCACACTTAGGAAATTTTCAGAGTTACCTAGCAGTTGCCGCCCCGACGACGCCGACGCCGCCAGGCTACCCCGACGCCGCCCACCGCCCCCGCCGTCGCTGTCGCCGTCG
>NC_057796.1:54781282-54803037 GCF_018294505.1 Triticum aestivum
CATTGCCCGCGCCCTCGCCGTCAGCCGCGCCCCTGCCCCGACACGCGCCGCCCCGGCCCGTCCCTGTCGTCGCCGTCGCCCTGCCCCGCCCTTCGCCGCCGACGCCTCTGCCCCTGCCCCGACCACGCCGCCGTCGCCTCTGCCCCTGCCCCGACGCGCCGCCGTCGCCTTGGTCAGGGCCGGCACTGCCCCCTAATTCCTCCATGTTTTTTCTGCACATTTATATGCTTAATTATATGTATATGTACGAGTATATGTATGTGTGTATATCTGTTTATATGTCCTTTTTTAGATCTTTTTTTTGCATTTCCTCTGTGTATATGTATGTATATATGTTCTCTGTGTATATATATGTTCATGTATATATGCAGAAGATAGATTTTTAGAAAAGTTAGGATTTTTTTCTATTCATAGATTTTTTTGGTGATATTAATTATTGTAGAATATGCAAATGTTTGTATATTCGTATGAACAATGCATTAGGCAAAACCTTTACTTTTTTTTGAAATTTTCTATTTGAACATTTTTTTATGAATGAGAGGAAAAAGGAAAATAAAGAAGAGGAAGAAAGGAGAAGAAGAGGAGAGGAAGAAGAGGAGAAATAAATAAGAAGAGGAAAAAAGAAGAAAAAGAAGAGGAGAAGAAGAAAGGAATAGAAGAGAAAAAGAAAAAATAGAAAAAATTCTATTTTTTCTTCTTCTGTCCTCTATTCCTTTCTTCTTCTCCTCTTTTTTTTTCTTCTTTTTTTTTCTTCGATCTTCTCCTCTATTCCTTTTCTTCTTCTCCTCTTTTTGTTTCTTCTTCGTTTTCTTATGTTTTATCGGGTCTATCGTCGTCGATATACCCCTCTCCCGATAACTTCAACACGAGGGGGCGGGGGGGTCGATATACTCCCTCCCCGATAATATTATTTTCCCATGTACGTTCATTGTCGTTGTCGATATAACCCCCTCCCGATAACTTCAACACGTGGGGGGGTCGATATACCCCCTCCCCGATAACATTATTTTCCCATGTATGTATGTCGTAGTTGTCGATATATATAACTCCCTCCCAGATAACTTCGACATGATGGACGGTCGATATTTATACCCCCTCTCGACCATGATAACTTATACCACGGGAGCACCCCCCGGCCCTCTCGCTCGACCAAAACTCTCGATCACACCCAAACCGTAGAAAAAACGATGTCGGTCTCCTACCCCCTCCCGCCGCGCCCCTACCCTTGAAGCGTTGCTGAGGCCACCCCAAACCCGGAATAAGCTAGGTCTACGTTTGCACTAACCACCTGCTGTCATGTTTGTGTAATAATTGCCATGTTGTAATATTTGCAGAAACAATGGAGCACGGGCGAGACGAGCAAGCAGAAGAGGTGTTGGGGGACATAATCTTAGCCCGAGGTGATATCTTGTCGTATCTTAACGACAATGATGGTCTGGAAGAACAGGGTGAAGAAGCAGGCTACGGTGATCGAAGAGTGGAGGAGGAAAGACATGATTATGATGGCTCCGGTGACCCAATGTTGGTGCAAGAAGGAGCCCGTGGTGACGGCTCCGGTGACCGAACAGAGTCCGGCCAGGTAAATATATTAGTTAAGCCTTTGCTGACTAGCTAATTGATGCATTCATTGTTTTGGTATGTACACATATTAATTAACACTCGTCTTTCTTCTTTTTTCTAGCCCTCCGGATCGAGCACAACTGCGGTAAAGAGACGAGGCCCGAAGAGAAAGTTGCGCTTGGATGAAAGGTTTGAGATCACGGCAATCGCGCGCGACGACCAACCGATTGAACCCATCCGGACAAAGGATGCATTTGCTGCTCAGTGCGGGGTTCTAGTTAGGGACAAGATCACGATCAGCATCCACCAATGGTATAAGCCTAAGAAGGAAGACCCTGAGGTGTCTTATGTCAATGATATGCAGAAAGATGATCTTTGGACTGAGCTGAAGGCAAATTTCACCCTACCGCCAGAGGAGGATCCGGAGAAGCCAGTTAAAGAGCAATTAATCAAGTCTCATGCTCTTAAGAAGATGGCAGACCTATTCAGGAGGTGGAAGAATGAGCTGAAAACGTTTGTCGACAAAGAAGAGACACTCGAATTCATCGGCCGGTATGAGAAGATCAGAGATCACTGGCCCGCATTTGTGGCCCACAAGACATCGGAAAAGAGTAAGAAGATGTCAGCGACAAACAAGAAGAATGCTGCGAAGAAGAAGCTTCACCATCGCACGGGGTCAGGTGGCTACCTCAAAGCCCGACCTAAGTGGGCCAAGGCTGAGAATGATCTGCTTGAAAAAGGGATCGAACCACAGACAATGAACTGGACAGACCGTTGTCGGACTTGGTTCTTCGGGGCTGGCGGAACCTTGGACCCTGTATCAGGGAGGTGCGTTTGGACGAACGAGCTTTTGAGAATACCAGTCAAGAAGATTCAGCAATATATCGATGCAGCGCAGGAAGGGACGTTCGTTCCAGACAGAGAGAACGACGAGCTCACAATGGCCCTCGGGAATCCTGAGCACCCTGGACGGACACGAGGCACGTCAGGCTCCGTTCCGTGGAAGGCTGGTTTTCCGGACGCAGGCGGTTACAAAAGCCAGGAAAAAAATGGAGCAGACCCAAATTCAGAAGCTGCACGAAAGGGTTCAAGCGCTAGAGGAACGAGACAGCAATCGACATGCCGAAACTACCCCCGAAGCTACCCCGCCATCTCAGCGGAGAAGCAGCGTGGCTTCCACCGAGCTGCTTCAGCTGGAGCATGTCTTGACGGCTCCTGCTAGCTACCCCGTGGATGCTATCACGGAGTCTCAACATTGCCACCTTATGGCGCAATGGCAGAACTTCAAAGTCAAGGCGGCTGTTGGCTCTGTTTTACCTCCTGAACCCGGCGCAACCTACCATTGCCGGCCGATTCCAGAAGGATATGCTAGGGTGATGGTGGATGAAATAACAGAGGGATTTGAGGACCTCCAGCTTGACCACCCTACCGGTGAAGGGGAGACTCGGCTGGGTTTAGCTCTGAAGACTCCGTGCCTATGGCGGAAGGAGCTCATCAACCTTCCGAACTGGACGGCTCCGGCAAGTAAGGGCAGTTCGCCTCCTCCTCCGGCGAGTGATCATGGCACTCAGCCTCCTTCTCCGGCGCGTGGTGGCACTCCGCCTCCTCCTCCGCCTCCTCCTCCGGTGAGTGATCAGGGCACTGAGCCTCCTTCTCCGGCACGTGGCGGCACTCCGCCTCCTTCTCCGCCTGCGCCGGCGCGCCAGAGCAACCAGCCTCCTCCTTCTCCGCCTCGTCAGCAAGGGTGGAAGAGACCCGCCGCCGTTGCGGCTGCTCCGGCGCGTCGTAGTCCTTCTCCTCCGCCTCATAAGCAAGGAAAGAAGACAGCTGCAGCCGCTCCGTCTGCTCTGCCGGCGTCTAGCAGTACAGCTGCCAGAGGCGGGAGGCAATACAGATTCGGTCCTTCTCTGAAGACTCCAGAGAAGTTACCATATGAGAGGACCGAGGAGGAAACCAGGAAGATCATGCGAGCCGAAGTGAAAAACTTCTTTGAAGGGGTTAAAGCAAAGAAACATCCACCTCCGGAGGAGAAGGTAGATCCGGTGAAAGCAAAGCGCACTCTGGCTGCCCTGACAAAACCACCAAAGTCTCCGCCGAGAGGCAACTATGAGCGCATTCTTGCAAAGACATATGCCGAAGCGGAGCGGTAGGGAAGTACTGTCAGTGATCAAAGGTTAAAAGAACGACGAGCTGGGAAAAAAATTGCCCAGCTCGGCGAACAAGCGAACCAATCGTGCCCCCCGCTCAAGGTGTCAAAAGACATCGTCGCTAATGATCCGAGGATGGTGCCCGGTTATAGCAATCTTGGAGATTACCTGCCCGACGATGTACATTATGAAATCATGGAGGTGGACGAACACAAATACCATTACGGGAAGCCTCTCGTCAAAGATGAAAGATCTCTAACAACGATGATGCGAAGATTACATGATTGGTACATGAAAACCTGCAGAGATTCTGATGGGACGAGTACTTTGACGCTGAGAGTTAAACCGGAGCATGACCTCGTTGGAATTGAACTGCTGAATGTTCCATTTGAGGATTTCTTCCAGTTTTACAATCAAAAGGCCCTCGATAAAACAACGATCACTTGCTACTGTCTGTAAGTAGTACTACTTCTGTCATTAAGTCTCTCTATATAGGTCAGCTCTTTCATTGCATGTATTTATAATTATCCTCACTATATTATGCAGATTGAAGATCGCCGAATTGAAGAAAAGACAAATCGGTGATATTGGGTTCATTAACACAAATCTCATAGATGCATATACGGTTGAAAAACATCCCAAAGAAGCCGAGGCCAACTTGCTACAATCGTTGGTATTAAATCAAAACAAAGATATAATACTCTTTCCTTACAACTTCAAGTGAGTGTTACTGTCTTGTGCATATTCGGTTTCCCTTATTAGTCTAGGTTATGGTAATGTAATTGATGACTTATGCATGCATGCGCAGCTTCCACTATATTCTCCTAGAGATTAAGCTTGAGCAGGGAGTAGTAACCGTCTTAGACTCGAGACGAAAAGATCCCCAGGACTATGCGAACATGACTCAAATGCTCGAGAAGTAAGTTAAATCGATCATTATCCACCATATCAGCAACTTTGTTCATTTCCTGATATCAAGTAATTGTTTTCTTTGTCTGGCAGGGTTTGGAGAAAATTCACCACAAAAGCTCCGGGACTGCCGAAGAAGCTGCAATTTAAACACCCGAAAGTAAGTACTATAGTAGCATGTTCCGCGCATCTCCTAGTGATTCAAGCGCTAGTTTCATCAATACCATTTAGCATGCTTGCTTATCAGTTTGATTGACCTCTATTTCTTGTAAAGTGGTTGTGGCAGGAACCCGGCAATAATTACTATGGATACTACGTTTGCGAGTCCATCCGCTACACGACCTGTGAGCGGGGCTACACTGAAGAACAATATGAAGTGCGTAAGCAATAATATTCACAATTTTATTTTATTACCATCATTTGTGTTGAGTTTCATTTATTCATATATACATGTATTGACCCCCTTCTTCAAATTAGATGTTTCGGAAGCGGGATGAACTCCTAGCACCAGATCGTATGCGAGGAATTCAAGAGGAATTGGCAGCATTCTTCCTTGACCACGTGATCGCTGAAAACGGAGAATACTATGTGGACCCTGTGTTCTTACAATTTAATTAGGAGATTGTATTGTAAGAGATAATTATTGTATATATGTAGCCGATAGTGTCGGATAGATATACGAGAACTTGCTGTTCGACCAATCTCTCGGAGAAGGAGAGGTGGTCGATATCACTTCTCTCTGTATGCATATGTTCATGACGATCTTCTGTTTCCTTCATTTGATTACTAGCTAGCGTGTCTAGTCCTCTCCATACGTATATAGTACGTAGCATCGATCAAGCACGGAGATAAGAGAGGACACTTCTCTCTATTAATTAGCTAGCTAACACAATATATGAAACACCTAAATTAATCCCCCAACCCCCCCCCTTTCAAAAAAACAAAAACCCCAGCCCCTGAAATGCTGACACGTGGATGCCTATTGGTCCCGGTTGGTGACACCAACCGGGACAAAAGGCCCTGCCTATTGGTTCCGGTTGGTGGCACCAACCGGGACCAAAGGCCCCCCTGCCTGGGCTCGCAGCAGCGGCCACATGGAGGACCTTCTGTCCCGGTTCGTGTAAGAACCGGGACTAAAGGGTTAGGGCTTTAGTAACGACCCTTTAGTCCCGGTTCCAAAACCGGGACAAAAGGCCCTTACCAACCGGGGTAAAAGCCCCTTTTCCTACTAGTGTGTGCCCCCTCTCCTTGGCCCATAAGGCCCGCCAACGCTTGTCGGGGCCTCCGAAACACCTTTCGGTCACGCTGGTCGTCACCCGGAACTCCCAGAACAATTCCGGACTCCAATACCCTTCGTCCAATATATCGATCTTCACCTCCGGACCATTCCAGAGTTCCTCGTCATGTCCAGGATCTCATCCGGGACTCCGAACAACCTTCGGTAACCACATACTATTTCCCATCACAACTCTAGCGTCACCGAACCTTAAGTGTGTAGACCCTACGGGTTCGGGAACCATGTAGACATGACCGAGACGTTCTCCGGCCAATAACCAACAGCGGGATCTGGATACCCATGTTGGCTCCCACATGTTCCACGATGATCTCATCGGATGAACCACGATGTCGGGGATTCAATCAATCCCGTATACAATTCCCTTTGTCCATCGGTATGTTACTTGCCCGAGATTCGATCGTCGGTATCCCAATACCTCGTTCAATCTCGTTACCGGCAAGTCTCTTTACTCGTTCCGTAACGCATGATCCCGTGGCTAACTCCTTAGTCACATTGAGCTCATTATGATGATGCATTACCGAGTGGGCCCAGAGATACCTCTCCGTCATACGGAGTGACAAATCCCAGTCTCGATTCGTGCCAACCCAACAGACACTTTCGGAGATACCTGTAGTGCACCTTTATAGCCACCCAGTTACGTTGTGACGTTTGGTACACCCAAAGCATTCCTACGGTATCCGGGAGTTGCACAATCTCATGGTCTAAGGAAATGATACTTGACATTAGAAAAGCTCTTAGCAAACGAACTACACGATCTTGTGATATGCTTAGGATTGAGTCTTGTCCATCACATCATTCTCCTAATGATGTGATCCCGTTATCAATGACATCCAATGTCCATGGTCAGGAAACCATAACCATCTATTGATCAACGAGCTAGTCAACTAGAGGCTCACTAGGGACATGTTGTGGTCTATGTATTCACACATGTATTACGGTTTCCAGTTAATACAATCATAGCATGAACAATAGACAATTATCATGATCAAGGAAATACAATAATAACCATTTTATTATTGCCTCTAGGGAATATTTCCAACAGTCTCCCACTTGCACTAGAGTCAATAATCTAGTTCACATCACTATGTGATTGTAATGAATCCAACACCCATGGGGTTTGTTCATATCTCGCTTGTGAGAGAGGTTATTAGTCAATGGGTCTGAACCTTTCAGATCCGTGTGTGCTTTACAAATCTCTATGTCATCTTGTAGATGCAGCCACCACGCGCTACTTGGAGCTATTCCAAATAACTGCTCCACTGTACGAATCCGGTTTACTACTCAGAGTCATCTGGAATAGTGTCAAAGTTTGCATCGACGTAACCCTTTACGACGAACTCTTTTACCACCTCCATAATCGAGAAAATTCCTTAGTCCACTAGTTACTAAGGATAAGTTCGACCGCTGTCATGTGATCCATTCCTGGATCACTCTTGTACCCCTTGACTGACTTATGGGAAGGCGCACTTCAGGTGCGGTACACAGCATAGCATACTGTAGAGCCTACGTCTAAAGCATAGGGGACGACCTTCGTCCTTTCTCTCTCTTCTACCGTGGTCATGTTTTGAGTCTTACTCAATACTCACACCTTGTAACACAGCCAAGAACTCCTTCTTTGCTGATCTATTTTGAACTCCTTCAAAATCTTGTCACGGTATGTATTCATTTGAAAGTTCTATTAAGCGTTTTTGATCTATCCTTATAGATCTTGATGCTCAATGTTCAAGTAGCTTAATCCAGGTTTTCCATTGAAAAACACTTTTCAAATAACCCTGTATGGTTTCCAGAAATTCTACATCATTCCTGATCAACAATATGTTAACAACATATACTCATCAAAAAATTCTATAGTGCTCCCACTCACTTCTTTGGAAATACAAGTTTCTCATAAACTTTGTAAAAACCCAAAGTCTTTAATCATCTCATCAAAGCGCATATTCCAACTCCGAGATGCTTACTCCAGTCCTTAGAAGGATCGCTGGAGCTTTGCATACTTGTTAGCATCTTTTAGGATTGACAAAACCTTCTGGTTGTATCACATACAACCTTTCCTCAAGAAAATCGTCGAGGAAACAATGTTTTTGACATCCTATCTGCAAAATTTTATAAATAATGCAGTAACTGCTAATATAATTCCAACAGACTCTTAGCATCGCTACGAGTGAGAAAGTCTCATCGTAGTCAACTCCTTGAACTTGTTGGAAAACATCTTAATGACAAGTCAAGCTTTCTTAATGGTGATACTTGCCATCATTGTCTGTCTTCCATTTTAAAATCCATCTGTACCCAACAACCTTACGACCATCAAGTAGTTCTTCCAAAGTCTATACTTTGTTTTCATACATGGATCCTCTCGGATTTTATGGCCTCGAGCCATTCGTCAGAATCCGGGCCCACCATCGCTTCTCCATAGTTCGTAGGTTCATTGTTGTCTAGCAACATGACTTCCAAGACAGAATTACGTACCACTCTGAAGTAGTACGCATCCTGTCGACCTACGAGGTTTGGTAGTGACTTGATCCGAAGTTTCATGATCACTATCATAAGCTTCCACTTCAATTGGTGTAGGTGCCACAGGAACAACTTCCTGTGCCTTGCTACACACTAGTTGAAGTGACGGTTCAATAACCTCATCAAGTCTCCACCATCCACCCACTCAATTCTTTCGAGAGAAATTTTTCCTCGAGAAAGGACCCGTTTCTAGAAACAATCCCTTTTGCTTCCGGATCTGAGACAGGAGGTATACCCAACTGTTTTTGGGTGTCCTATGAAGATGCATTTATCCGCTTTGGGTTCGAGCTTATCAGCCTGAAACTTTTTCACATAAGCATCGCAGCCCCAAACTCTTAAAAACGACAGCTTAGGTTTCTCTAAGCGATAGTTCATACGGTGTCGTCTCAACGGAATTGCGTGGTGCCCTATTTAAAGTGAATGCGGTTGTCTCTAATGCCTAACCCATAAACGATAGTGGTAATTCGATAAGAGACATCATGGTATGCACTATATCCAATAGGGTGCAGTTATGATGTTCGGACACACCATCACACTATGGTGTTCCAGGCGGTATTAGTCGTGAAACAATTTCCACAATGTCTTAATTGTGTGCCAAACTCGTAACTCAGATATTCATCTCTATGATCATATCATAGACATTTATCCTCTTGTCACGACGATCTTCAACTTCACTCTGAAATTACTTGAACCTTTCAATAATTCAGACTTGTGTTTCATCAAGTAAATATACTTAGCATCTACTCAAATCACTGTGAAGTAAGAACATAACGATATCCACTGCGTGCCTCAGCACTCATTGGACTGCACACATCAAAATGTATTACTTCCAACAAATTGCTCTCTTGTTCCATCTCGCTGAAAACGAGGCCTTTCAGTCATCTTGCCCATGTGGTATGATTTGCATGTATCAAGTGATTCAAAATCAAGTGAGTCCAAATGATCCATCTGTATGGAGTTTCTTCATGCGTATATACCAATAGACATGGTTCGCATGTCTCAAACTTTTCAAAAAAACGAGTGAGTCCAAAGATCCATCAATATGGAGCTTCTTCATGCGTTTTTATACCAATATGACTCAAATGGCAGTGCCACAAGTAGGTGGTACTATCATTACTATCTTATATCTTTTGGCATGAACATGTGTATCACTACGATCGAGATTCGATAAACCATTCATTTTAGGTGCAAGACCATTGAAGGTATTATTCAAATAGACAGAGTAACCATTATTCTCCTTAAATGAATAACCGTATTGCGATAAACATAATCCAATCATGTCTATGCTCAACGCAAACACCAAATAACAATTATTTAGGTTTGACACCAATCTCGATGGTAGAGGGAGCATGCGATGCTTGATTACATCAACCTTGGAAACACTTCCAACACATATCGTCATCTCACCTTTAGCTAATCTCCGTTTATTCCGTAGCTTTTATTTCGAGTTACCAACACTTAGCAACCGAACTGGTATCTAATACCCTGGTGCTACTAGGAGTACTAGTAAAGTACAAATTAATATAATGTATATCCAATATACTTCTGTCGACCTTGCCAGCCTTCTCATCTACGAAGTATCTAGGGTAGCTCTGCTTCATTGACCGTTCCCCTCATCTCAGAAGCACTTAGTCTCGGGTTTGGGTTCAACCTTGGGTTTCTTCACTAGAGCTGCAACTGATTTGCCGTTTCATGAAGTATCCCTTCTTGCCCTTGCCCTTCTTGAAACTAGTGGTTTTACTAACCATCAACAATTGATGCTCCTACTTGATTTCTACTTTCGCGGTGTCAAACATCGCGAATAGCTCAAGGATCATCATATCTATCCCTGATATGTTATAGTTCATCACGAAGCTCCAGTAGCTTGGTGGCAGTGACTTTGGAGAACCATCACTATCTCATCTGGAAGACAACTCCCACTCGATTCAAGCGATTGTAGTACTCAGACAATCTGAGCACATGCTCAACGATTGAGCTTTTTCTCCCTTAGTTTGTAGGCTTAAGAAACTTGTCGGAGGTCTCACACCTCTTGACGTGGGCACAAGCCTGAAATCCCAATTTCAGCCCTTGAAACATCTCATATGTTCCGCGATGTTTCAAAATGTCTTCGGTGCCGCAATTCTATACCGTTTTAACATTACGCACTGAACTATCACGTAGTCATCAAAACGTGTATGTCAGATGTTCGCAACATCCACAAACGACGCTCGAGGTTCAGCACATCGAGCGGTGCATTAAGGACATAAGCCTTCTGTGCAGCAATGAGGACAATCCTCAGTTTACGGACCCAGTCCGCATAATTGCTACTATCAACTTTGGACTAAATTTTCTCTAGGAACATATCTTAAACAGTAGAACTAAAGCGTAAGATACGACATAATTTGCAAAGACCTTTTGACTATGTTCATGATAATTAAGTTCATCTAATTATTTAATGAACTCCCACTCAGATAGACATCCCTCTAGTCATCTAAGTGATACATGATCCGAGTCAACTAGGCCGTGTCCGATCATCACGTGAGACGGACTAGTCATCATCGGTGAACATCTTCATGTTGATCGTATCTGCTATACGACTCATGTTCGACCTTTCGGTCTCTTGTGTTCCGAGGCCATGTCTGTACATGCTAGGCTCGTCAAGTCAACCTAAGTGTTCCGCATGTGTAAATCTGGCTTACACCCGTTGTATGCGAACGTTAGAATCTATCACACCCGATCATCACGTGGTGCTTCGAAACAACGATCCTTCGCAACGGTGCACAGTTAGGGGGAACACTTTTTTGAAATTATTGCGAGGGATCATCTTATTTATGCTACCGTCGTTCTAAGCAAATAAGATGTAAACATGACAAACATCACATGCAAATCATAAAGTGACATGATATGACCAATATCATCTTGCGCATTTTGATCTCCATCTTCGAGGCGCGGCATGATCACCTTCGTCACCGGCATGACACCATGATCTCCACCATCATGATCTCCATCATCGTGTCTTCATGAAGTTGTCTCGCCAACTATTACTTCTACTACTATGGCTAACGGTTAGCAATAAAGTAAAGTAATTACATGGCATTTTTCATTGACACGCAGGTCATACAATAAATTAAGACAACTCCTATGGCTCCTGCCGGTTGTCATACTCATCGACATGCAAGTCGTGATTCCTATTACAAGAACATGATCAATCTCATACATCACATATATATAATTCATCACATCCTTTTGGCCATATCACATCCCATAGCATACCCTGCAAAAACAAGTTAGACGTCCTCTAATTGTTGTTGCATGTTTTACGTGGCTGCTATGGGTTTCTAGCAAGAACATTTCTTACCTACGCAAAAGCCACAACGGTGATATGCCAATTTCTATTTACCCTTTATAAGGACCCTCTTCATCGAATCCGATCCGACTAAAGTGGGAGAGACAGATACCCGCTAGCCACCTTATGCAACTAGTGCATGTCAGTCGGTGGAACCTGTCTCACGTAAGCGTACGTGTAAGGTCGGTCCGGGCCGCTTCATCCCACGATGCCGCCGAATCAAGATAAGACTAGTAACGGCAAGTAAATTGACAAAATCAACGCCCACAACAACTTGTGTTCTACTCGTGCATAGAAACTACGCATAGACCTAGCTCATGATGCCACTGTTGGGGAACGTAGCAATAATTCAAAATTTTCCTACGTCTCACCAAGATCAATCTAGGAGATGCTAGCAACGAGAGAGAGGGAGTGCATCTTCATACCCTTGAAGATCGCTAAGCAGAAGCGTTACAAGAACGTGGTTGATGGAGTCGTACTCGCGGCGATTCAAATCGCGGAAGATCCGATCTAGCGCCGAACGGACGGTGCCTCCGCGTTTAACACACGTACAGCCCGGGGACGTCTCCTCCTTCTTGATCCAGCAAGGGGAGAGGAGAAGTTGAGGGAAAGCTTCGGCAGCACGACGGCGTGGTGGTGGTGGAGCTCGTGGTTCTCCGGCAGGGCTTCGCCAAGCACTATGGAGGAGGAGGAAGAGTTGGAGGAGGGAGGGGCTGCGCCAGGCAAGGGGTGCGGCTGCCCTCTCTCTCCCTCACTATATATATGGGGAAGGGGGTGGAGGAGGCGCCCTAGGGTTCCCTAGGGGAGGGGCGGCGGCCACAGGGGAAACCCTAGATGGGTTTGGGCGCCCCACCCCTAGGAAACTTGCCCCCGAAGCCGGGAGGGATGGCTGCCCTAGGGGAGGCGCCCCCATCTCTCCAAGTTACGTGAGAGGGTTTGGGAGGGGCGCACAACCCCTTAGTGGGCTGGTGTACCCCCTCCCCTTGGCCCATAAGGCCCCCCAACGCTTGCCGGGGCCTCCGAAACACCTTTCGGTCACGCTGGTCGTCAACCGGTACTCCCAGAACAATTCCGGACTCCAATACCATTCGTTCAATATATCGATCTTCACCTCCGGACCATTCCAGAGTTCCTCGTCATGTCCAGGATCTCATCCGGGACTCCGAACAACCTTCGGTAACCACATACTATTTCCCATAACAACTCTAGCGTCACCGAACCTTAAGTGTGTAGACCCTACGAGTTCGGGAACCATGTAGACATGACCGAGACGTTCTCCGGCCAATAACCAACAGCGGGATCTGGATACCCATGTTGGCTCCCACATGTTCCACGATGATCTCATCGGAGAACCACGATGTTGGGGATTCAATCAATCCCGTATACAATTCCCTTTGTCCATCGGTATGTTACTTGCCCGAGATTCGATCGTCGGTATCCCAATACCTCGTTCAATCTCGTTACCGGCAAGTCTCTTTACTCGTTCCGTAACGCATGATCCCATGGCTAACTCCTTAGTCACATTGAGCTCATTATGATGATGCATTACCGAGTGGGCCCAGAGATACCTCTCCGTCATACGGAGTGACAAATCCCAGTCTCAATTCGTGCCAACCCAACAGACATTTTCGGAGATACCTGTAGTGCACCTTTATAGCCACCCAGTTACGTTGTGACGTTTGGTACACCCAAAGCATTCCTATGGTATCCGGGAGTTGCACAATCTCATGGTCTAAGGAAATGATACTTGACATTAGAAAAGCTCTTAGCAAGCGAACTACACGATCTTGTGCTATGCTTAGGATTGGGTCTTGTCCATCACATCATTCTCCTAATGATGTGATCCCGTTATCAATGACATCCAATGTCCATGGTCAGAAAACCATAACCATCTATTGATCAACGAGCTAGTCAACTAGAGGCTCACTAGGGACATGTTGTGGTCTATGTTTTCACACATGTATTACGGTTTCTAGTTAATACAATTATAGCATGAACAATAGACAATTATCATGAACAAGGAAATACAATAATAACCATTTTATTATTGCCTCTAGGGCATATTTCCAACAATTTCACCATTGCTTGTAGTCATCCCGAGTCAAATTGGCCGTTGTCTCACCACATGTATGACCACCAGAGCCCTGGCCCGTCTCCATGCCCGTGCGTACCGCACGCCTCGCCGCTATTACCGCGTCGAGCCTCCGCTGTCCCGGTCAAGTCTCAAGGGTCGCGAACCCACACCACTCAACCCCCACTGCAGAGTACCACCGATCATCACCGACCGATGACGAGTTTCACACTTCCATCAGACCACTGGGCTCCAGTCCGAATTACGTGTCCCTCGCTTTTCCCTGCTCTGATTTGCCTTTTTGATCATGCTGAAAACCTCACCGCAGCCGGTTACATCTCAGATAGATCCTTCCTCTAAATCAATGATCCGCAACCTCCGAACGACCTAGCTCATGATACCACTTGTTAGAATAAATTCGAGGCATACCGTCAATCATCCAAGGACCAAGCAATCACACGAGCACGACATCGAGATTTGATAACGAGGTTCACCGATATGGCTACATCCCCGGGACCTGACTATGGGCGCTCCTTCCCATGACACCGCTACAATACCGCACCCGGTCGCCCTGGACACGGGCACATGCCCCCGGCTTCCCCTGCGTTCCGGTGCTATTATGTTGGCAGAGGTTACATCGTGTGTCTACCCCCGCTATATATGAGAGGCCTAGGATATAAGTGTCCTACTTGGACACGACTACATATCCTATGTAAACACAATACAACTACAAGTCCAACTGTAACCTACCTTTTACGCAATATTCGACACAACTCTAACAATCACAAAAAGAAAATAAGTTTTTTTTAAATATTTTTAGGAAGTTTTTGATTTTTACAGGTCATGAAGGGAGCATGTGTGCTCGGGATCAAAAGAGCACTTGCGAAGGAGCAAACGTGATGGACATCAAGGAGTTCATACATATTTAAAATATTTTACAAAAAAGAAAAAAAGCTACTAGGCCCGCCGTCTCCCTCGCCGCTCCTCGGCACCCGTCGCCCTTGCAGCTACATGCCGAGGAGGCTGTAGAACCACGTGTAGTCGCTGCCGCCGCCGCCGCCGTCATCGTCGTCGCCTCCTCCGCGGCCGCCGTCCCTGCTGCAACCCTCCCCAGGCTGGTGCGGCGGGTTGGACGGTCCGGGGGCGTCCTCGTCCTCGTCGCTGTCGAGGATCACCACGCCGTGCTCGTCCTCGCGCCCATGCTTGCGGGCAGCTATCTCCTCCAGAGCCCGGCGCTACCGGACCATCTCGTCGCGGAGGTAGTCGTCCGCGCCCACCGTAGGGCATCCTCATCGGAGAAGCCTCGCCGGGCTATCTCCTCGTACTCCGCAGGGAGGCCGGGCTCCGGCTTCGGCCTGACGAGGACGAGGCGGCCAGAGGCAGGGGCGGAGTCGTCGATGCGGACACCGGAGCTGCAGGTGCGCGCGCTGACAGGCGTGTCCTAGGGCTCCGGCTTGACGGGGCGGAGGCAGGGAGAGCTGGACGAGCGGCCGGACGAGGAGGAGGACGCCCCCGGGTCATGCGCCTCGGCGTCCACGAGCTCCCACGCCGGCGAGAGAAGGACAGGGGAGCGGGGTACTCCAGCCTCGGCGTGTTGCCGCCCTCGATGTACTCGAGGACGGCCTCCAGCGTGCGGCCGGGCACACCCCACCATCGGCGCCGGCCTTCGGAGTTGAGCCTTCCGGAGGGCACGACGCCGTTGGTGGCCTCGAGCTGCTCGGCGTGGCGGCGGCGGAAGTAGGGCTCCCACAGCGGGCTGTCGGGGACGTAACGTGGACCTTCCCTCGCCGCCCGCGCCAGAGAGGCGCGGATACGCGCGATCTCCGCACGCCGCGCCGCCCCCGTGGGCGGTGGTGGCACCGGGACCCCGCCGGCGCTGATCCTCCATGACCCGGGCACCCGCATGTCCGGCGGGACCAGGTACTCGGCCTCGTAGAGGAGCCGAGCTTCGTCGTCGTGAAGGTGGCGGCGGCCGCAGCCGTTCGCCGCCGCGCCGTCGCCTGGGAAGCGCTCGGCCATGGTTGAACTGGAGACAGCGAGAGGAAAGGGAGGGATGGGGGAGAAACGGCGCGTCGGCGGTGGAGGGCTGTGCGTCACTGGCGCGCTGGGGTCGGCTTATATAGGCGGGGGCGCCGCGTGTACGCGTGGCGGGCGAGGGACGCGCGTCGTCCGGTCTTCACTGCGCCGCCCGTGAGGCATCAATGGAGGAGGCTGACCGGCGCGGCAGCTTTGTGTTGGAAATATGCCCTAGAGGCAATAATAAATTGGTTATTATTATATTTCCTTGATCAAGATAATCGTTTATTATCCACGCTAGAATTGTATTGAGAGGAAACTCAGATACATGTGTGGATACATAGACAACACCATGTCCCTAGTAAGCCTCTAGTTGACTAGCTCGTTGATCAATAGATGGTTACGGTTTCCTGACCATGGACATTGGATGTCGTTGATAACGGGATCACATCAGTAGGAGAATGATGTGATGGACAAGACCCAATCCTAAGCGTAGCACAAGATCGTGTTGTTCGTCTGCTAAACCTTTTCTAGTGTCAAGTATCATTTCCTTAGACCATGAGATTGTGCAACTCCCGGATACCGTAGGAATGCTTTGGGTGTACCAAACGTCACAACGTAACTGGGTGGCTATAAAGGTGCACTACAGGTATCTCCGAAAGTGTCTGTTGGGTTGGCACGAATCGAGACTGGGATTTATCACTCCGTGTAAACGGAGAGGTATCTCTGGGCCCACTCGGTAGGACATCATCATAATGTGCACAATGTGAACAAGGAGTTGATCACGGGATGATGTGTTACGGAACGAGTAAAGAGACTTGCCGGTAACGAGATTGAACAAGGTATCGGGATACCGACGATCGAATCTCGGGCAAGTAGCATACCAATAGACAAAGGGAATTGAATACGGGATTGATTGAATCCCCGACATCGTGGTTCATCCGATGAGATCATCGTGGAACATGTCGGAGCCAACATGGGTATCCAGATCCCGCTGTTGGTTATTGGCCGGAGAACGTCTCGGTCATGTCTGCATGGTTCCCGAACCCGTAGGGTCTACACACTTAAGGTTCGATGATGCTAGGGTTATAGGGAATAGATATACGTGGTTACCGAATGTTGTTCGGAATCCCGGATGAGATCCCGGATGTCACGAGGAGTTCCGGAATGGTTCGGAGGTAAAGATTTATATATGGGAAGTCCTGTTTTGGTCACCCGAAAAGTTTCGGGTGCTATCGGTAATGTACCGGGACCACCGGGAGGGTCCCGGGGGTCCACCAGGTGGGGCCACCAGCCCCAGAAGGCTGCGTGGGCCAAGTGTGGGAGGGGACCAGCTCCAGGTGGGCTGGTGCGCCCCCCCACCAAGGCCCAAGGCGCAGGGAGAGTGGGAGGGGGCAAACCCTAGGTCCAGATGGGCCTTAAGGCCCACCCTAGTGGCGCCCCCCTCTCTTTTCCCCTTGGCCGCACCCTAGATGGGTTTTGGGGGCTGCCGCCACCCCTGGGGAGGGAACCCTAGATGGGGGCGCAGCCCCTCCCCTTCCCCTATATATACTTGAGGTATTTGGGGCTGCAAACACACGAGATGATCTCTCTCTTGGCGCAGCCCTACCTCTCTCCCTCCTCCTCTCGCGCGGTGCTTGGCGAAGCCCTGCAGGATTGCCACGCTCCTCCATCACCACCACGCCGTCGTGCTGCTGCTGGACGGAGTCTTCCCCAACCTCTCCCTCTCTCCTTGCTGGATCAAGGCGTGGGAGACGTCACCGGGCTGCACGTGTGTTGAACGCGGAGGCACCGTTCTTCGGTGCTTAGATCGGAATCAACCACGATCTGAATCGCTACGAGTACGACTCCTTCATCCGCGTTCTTGCAACGCTTCCGCATCGCGATCTACAAGGGTATGTAGATGCACTCCCCTTCCCCTCGTTGCTAGATTACTCCATAGATTGATCTTGGTGTTGCGTAGAAAATTTTGAATTTCCGCGACGTTCCCCAACACTTTGGCATTGATTCGCTGCGGGAAACAAGGCGATGAGGACGACAGAGCGGCGAGAAGAGAGACGAGTCGCTGGCAAGGAGGGCCCGCGGCTATTTCGCGGAAAAAACGATTCGCCCGGCGCCCCCAGGCGTCCCCTAGCGCGTCGGGTTCGGCCTGGGTCCGCCGGCGCTAATTTCGGCCCAGGCCGGCGAAAATCGGGCTCCTGGGGGCGCGACTTGGCCGTTTTTTCGATGACGGCGCGAAAAAATCGCCTGGGGAGGCCCTTCTGGGGGCGCGGCTGAAGATGCTCTCACAGACAGCGCGACATGGCATATGCGTACATTGTGCAAGGAATTTCTTGTTGTATTACTTAGGGATTTTTCACTCAGCGTATTCTCGAGTAACCAGCTCTACATATCCCACTTCCCCCTAGAGAAGAAAAATGACCTGTATTTACAAATTAGTTTTTTAGAAAGTTTGGCCAAATTCCAAAAATTTAGATACCTTTTGGTAAATTTAAAATTCCTTTGAATAATTCCAGGTGTTATTTTGACTAGTATTGTAACGCCCACGATGCGGCTATATCTCCCACGTGTCGAGGCACGACTTAGAGGCATAACCGCATTGTGGTTTTGTCGCAAGAAGGGTCATCTTCACACAATCCCATGTAATGAACAAGAATGGGATAACGAGAGTTGGCTTACAATCGCCACTTCACACAATACATAAATATGATTCAAACATCATCCAAAATACACACATAGACCATCTACGGTCAAAATCCAAATGAAAATAAGATAACCCTAAATGCTAGATCCCCGATCGTCCCAACTGGGCTCCACTACTGATCATCAGAAAACGAAACATAGTAACGACCACGTTCCTCGTCGAACTCCCACTTGAGCTCGGTTTCGTCATCGGCACTGGCATCGTCGGCACCTGCAACTGTTTTGGTAGAATCTGTGAGTCAGGAGGACTCAGCAATCGCACACCCGCGCGATCAAGACTATTTAAGCTTATAGGAAAGGATGGTTTAATGAGGTGGAGCTGCAGCAGGCACTAAGCATATATAGTGGCTAACATACGCAAATGAAAGCGAGAAGAGAAGCAACGGAACGGTCGTCATCTAGTAATGACCAAGAAGTGATCCTGAACTCCTACTTACGTCATTCATAACTCAAACCGTGTTCACTTTCCGGACTCCGCCGAGAAGAGACCATCACGGCTACACACGCGGTTGATGTATTTTAATTAAGTCAAGTGACAAGTTCTCTACAACCGGACATTAAAAAATTCCCATCTGCCTCGTAACCGCGGGCACGGCTTTTGAAAGATAATACCCTGCAGGGGTGTCCCAACTTAGCCCATCATAAGCTCTCACGGTCAACGAAGGATAAACCTTCTCCCAGAAAGACCCGACTAGTCTCGGAATCCCTGTTTACAAGACATTTCGACAATGGTAAAACAAGACCAGCAAAGCCACCCGAATGTGCCGACAAATCCCGATAGGAGCTGCACATATCTCGTTCTCAGGGCACACCGGATTGTCCAAGCTTCCGATAGGCGAGCCCAGAGTTGCCCCTGGTGGCCACCGGAGACTGACAGGTTGGACCAATACTCAGAGGAGCACTGGCCCGGGGGTTTAAATAAAGATGACCCCCGGGCTCACGAAAACCCGGGGAAAAAGGCTTAGGTGGCAAATGGTAAAACCAAAGTTGGGCCTTGCTGGAGGAGTTTTATTCAAGGCGAACTGTCAAGGGGGTCCCATAAATCACCCAACCGTGTAAGGAACGCAAACTCAAGGAACATAATACCGGTATGACGGAAACTAGGGCGGCAAGAGTGGAACAAAACACCAGGCATAAGGCCGAGCCTTCCACCCTTTACCAAATATATAGATGCATTAATTAAATAAGAGATATTGTGATATCCCAACATATCCATGTTCCAACATGGAACAAACTTCATCTTCACCTGCAACTAGCAACACTATAAGAAGGGCTGAGCAAAAACGGTAACTTAGCCAAACAACGGTTAGCTAGGAAAGGATGGTTAGAGGATTGACATGGCAATATGGGAGGCATGATATAGCAAGTGGTAGGTAGCACAGCATGGCAATAGAACGAACAACTAGCAAAGCAAAGATAGAAGTGATTTCGAGGGTATGGTCATCTTGCCTGCAAGGTTCTCAGAGTTGTCGAAAGCTTGATCCTCGTAAGCGTACTCAACAGGTTCCTCGTTCACGAACTCGTCTCCCGGCTCTACCCAAGACAAGAACACAAGCAATGGAACCGCAATCAATCACGAGAAATGCACAAGCAACATGATGCACAACATGTATGATATGCGAGATGTGATATGCGATGCATATGCGTGTTCCGGAGGAAAAATGATGAACAAGGAAGTAACTTGGCAAACCAAGCATGCCACTGGAAAGATGAGAAGATTTCGGTTGAAATCGATATAAAGATCACCGGAAACGGATGCACGGTTTGCAAATGGCAAGCAAAACAAGAATGACACGAATCTGCGATTAACAGCATGATAGCACTTAGAATGCAACAAATAACAATGCTACAGCACTCCAACATAGCAAAAAGGCATATGGCAGTAATCTACAGGAGATGCTTGACAAAAAATGAACACTGAGCTACGGCTAGATCACAACATAACAGGCTCAAACAAGCATGGAAAAAGTGCAAAAGATATCAGGTTCACAGACTTGGTGAAATTACTGGACATGGCTGAAAGAGCATCAGGTAGTAATGTTTAGAGCATGAAATCAACATGCTACAGGAACTTAAGATGGCAAAATAAGGCATGGAAGTATTTTACTAAATGCTTATGACAAAAGTCCCTTGATGACCATAAGCCAAAAAGGACCAGAAGATATGATGGCAACCATGTAAACATAGCAAGTTTCGTTAACAGGTTTCAGACAGCAGAAAACAGAGCATGGCAGAAACAGACATTATGAAAGCATCTTTGTGAGCTTGATGCACACACTACAAAGCAATGCATGACAAAACAAGCATGCCTACAGCAAGATGGCAAGTTTATGAAGCTACCCATGGCAAAAGCAAGTACATAGCATGTATGAAACAACTACAACAAGCTTGGAAAAATTGAATATCATGTTAAGAATCTGCCAGAAATATTTTATAGCAAAAGTAGAGCAAGATTGAGTCATTCTATGGCACTCCATAATTGCAAACAATGGAATGAATGGATCAATTACAACAATATATCAAAACATCCTTACTGAAAATCTCCAAAAGGAGCATGGATCTCTCTGTAGCCACATGGATACATAGCAACAAAATAACAGCGGTCACAGACTGTAAAATCACCAAGTCCCTGAAATCAGAAACATTACGGAGCCTAGTTTGCATGCTTGTGCTAGTCACCATAGAGATCACAAAAATACAAGGCATACACCTCTGTAAATATGGCATGTCATACAACAAAACACATGTAGAGCTCATGCCCATAGGATGCACAGATTAAATGCAACAAAAATAACAAATCCTCAAGTTCTGATAAGTAACAGCAGATAACAGCAACTAGCACTCTTGCACCAGAGATTTGGGCATCAAGATGGACTCAAATGAACATGGTGCAATGGAACAAAATGAAGAGCATCTCGAGGCAAACATTTCGATATATTACACGCGTGAAACGGAGCTATATGCAGAGAGTTATGATGCAATGAACATGAACATATATTATAAAAGATTACGGGACTTGGAACAAATCGGGGAAGGGAAGAAGTCAACCTCCGACGGATCTGGATCGGGCCGAGCTCGCCGGTCTTGGGCTCGGGCTGAGCTCGTCGCCGGAGTTGCCAAAGACGGAGGGGAAGAGGAGGGCGGCGAGGAGGAGCGGGGAGGAGGCGCCGGCGGCGGGGAACGCGGCGAGGAGGAGCAGCGCGCCGCGGGGAGCGG
>NC_057796.1:54803504-54810702 GCF_018294505.1 Triticum aestivum
GGCGCGCGGCGATGGAGGCGACATGGGCCGCGGGGGCCGGCCACGGGCCTCGCGGGCTCGGCGGCGGCGCGGCGTATGGCGCCACGTGGCAGCCTCCGACAGGCTGCGGGTGGCGGCGGTTTTCGTCCAGCGCCGGGCGGACACGTCCGGCGCGCGGAGGGAGAGGCTAGGATTTCGGGGATCCGGAAATTTTTGGGGAGGCTCACATATATATAGCTAGAGGGAGCTAGGAGACTCCAAATTGAGCACGGTTTTCGCCCACACGATCGTGATCGAACGACCTAGAGTATGGAAGTGACTTAGAGGGGTTTAGGGCTGTTTGGAGGGGGGTTTTGCTACAACACACAAAAGGACTTTGCGGTTACCCGGTTAACCGTTGGAGTACCAAACGACCTCCAAATGGAACGAAACTTGACCGGTGGTCTACCGGTGGTATACCAAGGCCACTTGGCAAGCCTCGGTTCATTCCGAGAACGTTCAACACCCGCTCACGAAAAGAAAACGAAAAGGGGTGCGCCGGAGGAGGTGGGAGTGCCGGATTGCAAAACGGACAACGGGGAAAATGCTCGGATGCAAGAGACGAACACGTATGCAAATGCAATGCACATGATGACATGATATGAGATGCATGACATGAACAAAATGCAAAACGGAAAACAAAACCCGACCACGAAGGGAATATCATAACACATAGCCGGAAATGGCAAGAGTTGGAGTTACAAATATGGAAAGTTACATCCGGGATGTTACAAGTATAATTGGTAGCTGGTCCCACCGCGGGTCACCTGTTATTTTTCCCAACCCCCCAAAATGTTTGTATTACTTACATAAATTTTACATAAATTTTCATGAAAGTGTATTCAATTTGTTTGAGGTCAATGTTATAGATTAGTTGTTTATCTGATGCGGGGCTTATAAAAGTTACGTATTGACATGGCTCAAGATAAAATTCACAAGTTTGAGAAGAAAAACATACAATTAATTCCATGACAAAAAAGAAGATAAACTCGGTACAATCCAGATTTATTAATACATGTGAATTCAATACAATACCAACATACCAACTTAAGGCAGTGAACAAATCCACCAAAGGAAGTACAAACTATAAACATGCAATAGATTGATACATATTTCTGTTCCACCTCTTAACTTCTTACATACTATTAGAGTCTTCAGTATACGTATCATGTCGTTCTTCTTCTTCATCCATCCACACGAGAGGACTAAAATATATATGTGAATCCTGAATTCACCGCTGAGAATAATTTGGAACCTTGCCTAACAAACTAAAATTTCAGCGTGTCAGGTTTCAGCGGAGCCACACACACAATATATGCAATAACTATAGTTCGTATACCTAGGTTGGCTTGTTTTGTTGTGTGCTGCTTGATACCTTCAGCGGCGGTGTGGAATGCTTGTAGCTTTAGCTGCTGCACCTGCACACATGCAAAATCACAAGAGACAAACATTAGAGAATCCATTGACTATTTGGTCATGGAAGAAAAAGATTAGCTGAAGTCTTTTGGAGAACAGGGATGCTAAAGCTAGTTCAAAAGGTGGGCAGGGAATCGAAACAAGTCCGACGTGGATGATGGGGCATGCATGCATGCACACGACGATCGAGTATGTAGCTCAGTAGCTGCTCTTGCTTGGAGACGTAATAGTAAGCTTGAATGTTTGAGTAGTTGAGTATACTAACCAGTAGAAGATGCCTCTGCCGGCTGTGCAGGTGCGTTATGTGGTGTCACAACTGCACGGCAATATCAATCAATTAGAGAGTAGTATACGGATACGATCAGTTTAACCAGTTGCATGCATGCATGGGATTAAGATGTTAGGAGGCTGGCTATGCTTATCAATGTAACATGAGACAAATTTGGAGAGGCTAGCGATGGTGATAGTATCCAACAGGATGAATACCTTTCTTCCTGGCGTCAGAATTTTTCAGTCCAGGCACATCTTTAGTATGCATCACTGCATAAAAAATAATTGATACGAAATTTAATTGGTTAAAATGGGACTGGGATAGTACTACTCAAATGAGCAATTGAGATCGGCGGCCGGTACTAACCATCGTCAGAAGGCGATGCTGAGCCACCTGGTGGTGCAACATACGTGGCAGTGTCATCTGAATTAGTTTTCAGTAGAGGCACTGCATATATATGGCGTGTCAGAAGATATAAATAGAGCTAGTCTGCATGCACGCAATATACTGTTATGATAAGTGGAGGTTAATTAGCTTACCGCCCTTGGTGGACATGTTGTTTGGACTTGGAGAGGCCTTGATTCTTAACTGGGCGTCTGCAGCAAGTTTGAGCTATTGATGGCCAAACGCTTGGGAAAAGTTCGCCTTTTATAGGCTTATAAGGATTGTGAAATCGTAGAAGTTGCATGTAATTAGGACGATCATGACGTCTCTCGAGGAAAAACTGTATATTCCACTCTATTTGCAGAACTAATTAATTGCGCTGATGTATACATTCTCATCGGTGGCAGTGTCATTGAATCTTTAATTTGACCTAGTTAGATTTGCTAGGATGTGCTCAGTCAAGAAAATTTATATCGCGTATGCAACCAGAAATTACATAGAATAAAACGGATAATTATTTGGAAGTGTATTAACAGTTTTTTCACCTTTCAATAATGCGCCTTATATAATTCAGTTCGGTGACAAACCAAGAGGGAAATGTACTATTTTCCGTCACATGTGGAGGTGATCCTCGTGTCCATAGTTCAGGATGGCAAATGTCCACCATATTTCACCTAAAAAGCAGACACGTTTCCAAACTGAAGAAAAATGTACTACTCCTTCCTTATACGCATGGACAAGAGGGAAAACATATACCATGGTATTGGCTTTTCATAGTTTAACAAAACATAGTAGAAACTGCATGCGGGTTCATTATTTAGGAAAACCATGTATTTCTCATGGTGTGAACATAATATCCTGCCATAAGGGTCTGGTCGTGTGTAATTTCCTTGATCTTGCCATCAAATTAGCACAAGTCTTAATGTAATAGCTCTCTGGCTAGCTAGGTCTTGATATTCTTCATAGACAGCTATTGGTATGCAGATGGTATAGATAACTGTCATGGCGCAATTTTTCTTGATTGGCTAGATGATGTGTACATATATGGTAGATGTTTCCTTGGTCGTTACAGATCAGAGTAAAAATTTAATTTCTCAATACATCAAGTCAAGTCTTTTACGTGTAGAATTTGGACGGTATATGTTCATGATCATTAATTGGTCAGTTAGGGTTTGTCAATGTCGCTATCTTAGCAATGCCCCACAGGATAATTATTGAGTTGTATGAGAGAGAAATGAGAAAAGAGCTTGCCTTCTCTTAGCTAAGAGATGATTTCTCACTAAGAAAGATAAGATAGTTCTATCTGTTGTAAAAGATGGCATTTTTAGCTATATATATTTCTAGTTCAGTTTTAATCATTCCACAATTTTAGGAGCATGAAATATTAACTGCCAGATATAACACAAAGAGATAATTCATTGTACAATATGTTTCTATATCTAAATGACATACATGATGTAAGATGAGACAAGTGGTGACCTACCTAATGCCCCAAGTGTAATTAGTACTTCAAAAACTTTAAATATATATGATTTACTATATGTCTATAAAATATTTATTTAATACAAGTGGCATAATAGATTGAAAATGACATCTTTCTTCAATGCATGATGACATATTGAGGTGCCATGTTTACGCGTTAGTATTAAGGATCACCTACTTTAGTATTGAGTACTCCCTCCGTTTAGGTGTGTAAGTAACTTACGAAAACCAAATAATCCCAAAACACTTAGACACGGAACATTAACTCCCTCCTCGTTTCTTGTTTCGTGACATATCAACCAATAAGAGATGTGGGCCGTGCATGCTTTTAATGACTTGAATCTTTCAAACATGACATGCAGTGGTTAATTCATTGCATGCAATGCTATTAACTAGCAAAAAACATTAAGTTCTCTAACTAGCAAAAAAACATTAAGTTCTCTCATTTTCCCCTCAGCATTTGGTCGCGATGCACAACCTAAGATGACTTATACACCTAGACAGAGGGAGTAAAATAAATTACGAATGATAATAATTTAGGCTTATAGCCGCTGTCCCGTTTGCATCGTGGGTTCTGATCTAGTGGGCTTTCGCCTTTTTGTTTCACCGCTTCCTCCAACATCGGCCCCTTTCTTAAAACACCTGGACTTCCTGCGCATCCACATCATCGACGTCCCCAACAACAAATTGACCGCTCGGCTCCCTACCCTTGCTTCTAGGTTCCAACTCTGTCATTGTCTCCCACCATAGCACACATTGTTGACGGCGCACGCAATACTGGAGCAAAGCAAGAGGTAGCAGGGCTCCAAGAAGAAGGTGATTGCAACTTTGCAACTGCATCGCTGCCTACCTGCCCGAGCGCCTCACCAAAATCACCCTCGGCATCTTCTTCTAGATTGCGCGTATCTAGCTCATAGGCCTCTCCACCAGTTTTACATAGGTCGGTAACCTTTGCACGTTTCCATTCGTGTTTTCTGCTATATGTGTGTCAGGTTGGAGAACTCGTCACATCACCCTCCCCCAAGGTCCACCTTCCATCTCCATTTCTCCTCCTATCCATGGCATGTAATACGTACAAGGGTGTCCTGATCTTTCGAAGAGAAATACATGTTGATTTGGCCGGAGTTGACTTTGAAGATCCGACTAGAATGTGAGACGATGGTGCGCCTATGTAATCACTAAACTAACTCCATAATTTTTATTGACCAGGCCGGAGCACGATCAACATCACCATGAAGGTCTAATTTCTTGAAGCAATCGAACTATACTATGTAATCTGGATATTGTGAATATAGATAAAGTGGTCTTGGTTTGTGTTAGGCACAAACAAAGTACACACAGTTGCAGTTGTGTTGAGTATTAAATAAACAAATCCGACCTAAACGAACCCCTGTGACAATATTTATGGTGGGGCAGGGAAAATTTGGCTAGTCCGAAGAGCGGCCCGAATCCAACCCGAGGTAGGGTTTCTTCATGAATAAGGACTCTAGAAACCGCCTATGGTCATCTATTTCGACAAGGGTCTGGTTCAAATGTTAGGTGATGCAATACCTACAGAAACTTCATTCGACAACGAATCTAAAGATTTTTTTAGCATATAGCATATCTTTCGTTAGTCAAAATGAACAGAACATCCCTCATCGACTTATAAACCCGAATGGAGACAATAAATTGTGCGAATATTTTTCAGATTTTTTGACGCACCATATATAAATATGGAACACAACCTACTGCCACAACCTCTATATCCATCAACTCCCTTTCTATGTAGTATTTGGCATCTTAGAAGACGAGAAGGAATAATATACTCGGCAGAACGTTCCCTAGAATGCGATTGGTCGATGGCTCCTTGATTAGTTGCATACATGTGACTTCTACTCCCTCCGTTTCTAAATATTAGTCTTTTAAGAGATCCCATAGTGGACTACATATGAAGCAAAATGAGTCAATCTACAATCTAAAATATGTCTATATACATCCGTATGTAGTTTGTAGAGGAATCTCTACAAAGACTTATATTTAGGAACGGAGTGAGTACAACTTATTATTACGGTTCATTTTTCTGTTTCAATAATGTTACATGATCGAGTCAATGCATGCTTTGTCGGACAGGGAACCATCCAGTTGTCCATGGATCAATGGAATAAATACTGATTTCAATACCTGTTTTTCTACTGTAATAATAATCAAGCCAATAATAATAAAATTTCTCGGTCGTTGGCAATCTTTGCCCCATTAACTGATCTCAGCTGAACTTTCTGTGCTGAGCTGGTTGTGATTACTTCATACTCCGCGGCTGCGCACACGTACACACGTCCAAATTGATATACATTCCACTTGAACGTGAGATACATTCCACTTGAACGTGAGAAGATGGAGTTTTCTAAGTGGCCTCTACAACTTAGGGGCGTAAAACCAGGTGGAACGTATATGTATCTATTTGGACGTATGTACGTGTGCACAGCCGCGGAGTATGAAGTCAGCGAGTGAAATCACAACCAGATCAGCACAGACCTTCAACTGAGATCAATTAATGGGACAAAGATTGCCAATGACAGAGAAATCTTATTATTATTGGCTTGATTATTGTTACAGTAGAAAAACAGGTATGCAAAGCAATATTTAATCCATTGATCCATGGACAAGTGGATGGTTCCCTGTCCGACAAAGCATGCATTGACTCGACCATGTCGCATTATTGAAAAACAGATACCATGGTATTGGCTTTTCATGGTTTAACAAAACATAGTAATAACTGCGGGTTCATTATTTAGGAAAACCATGTATTTCTCATGGTGTGAACATAATATCCTGCCATAAGGGTCTGGTCGTGTGTAATTTCCTTGATCTTGCCGTCAAATTAGCACAAGTCTTAATGTAATAGCTCTCTGGCTAGCTAGGTCTTGATATTCTTCATAGACAGCTATTGGTATGCAGATGGTATAAATAACTGTCATGGCGCAATTTTTCTTTATTTGACTAGATGATGTGTATATATATGGTAGATGTTTCCTTGGTCGTTGCAGATCAGAGTAAAATTTAATTTCTCAACACATCAAGTCAAGCCTTTTACGTGTAGTATTTGGACGATATACGTTCATGATTATTAATTGGTCAATTAGGGTTTGTCAATGTCGCTATCTTAGCAATGCCCCACAGGATAATTATTGAGTTGAATGAGAGAGAAATGAGAAAATATTTGCCTTCTCTTAGCTGATGATCTCTCACTTAGAAAGATAAGATAGTTCCATCTATTGTAAAAGATGGCATTTTTAGCTATATATATTTCTAGTTCAGTTTAATCATTCCACAATTTTAGGAGCATGAAATATTAACTGCCAGATATAACACAAAGAGATAATTCATTGCACAATATGTTTCTATATCTAAATGACATACATGATGTAAGATGAGACAAGCGGTGACCTACCTAATGCCCCAAGTGTAATTAGTACTTCCACCGGTAGAGTGCGACCTCCTTGAACACACCCACGGACGGAGCCGGCAGAGTAGTAGATAGTCTAATATGGGTATCACGATATCCCGTCTTTGTTCTTCCACTCAGAAATTGTATGCAAAGCACACACCATGTTTCTAGATACACATGACATGATAGTGTCCGGTGCA
>NC_057796.1:54811121-54816503 GCF_018294505.1 Triticum aestivum
AAACGTTGACATTTCGATTAGTAATGCGATAACGGAAACTTTAAATATATATGATTTACTATATGTCTGTAAAATATTTATTTAATACAAGTGGCATAATAGATTGAAAATGACTAATATTTTTTCAATGCATGATGACATATTGAGGTGCCATGTTTACGTGTTAGTATTAAGGAAACCCTACTTTAGTATTGAGTAAAATAAATTACGAATGATAATAATTTAGGCTTACAGCAGCTGTCCCGTTTGCATCGTGGGTTCTGATCTAGTGGGCTTTCGCCTTTTTGTTTCACCGCTTCCTCCAACATCGGCCCCTTTCTTGAAACACCTGGACTTCCCGCGCATCCACATCATTGACGTCCCCAACAACAAATTGCCCGCTCGACTCCCTACCCCTGCTTCCAGGTTCCAACTCTGTCATTGTCTCCCACCATAGCACACATTGTTGACGACGCACACAATACTGGAACAAAGCAAGAGGCAGTAGGGCTGCAAGAAAAAGGTGATTGCAACTCTGCAACGGCATCGCTGCCTACCTGCCCGAGCGCCTCACCAAAATCACCCTCGGCATCTTCTTCTAAATTGCGCGTATCTAGCTCATAGGCCTCTCCACCAGTTTTACATAGGTCGGTAACCTTTGCACGTTTCCATTCGTGTTTTCTGCTATATGTGTGTCAGGTTGGAGAACTCGTCACATCACCCTCCCCCAAGGTCCACCTTCCATCTCCATTTTTCCTCCTATCCATGGCATGTAATACGTACAAGGGTGTCCTGATCTTTTGAAGAGAAATACATGTTGATTTGGCCGGAGTTGACTTTGAAGATCCTACTAGAATGTGAGACGATGGTGCGCCTATGTAATCGCTAAACTAACTCCATAATTTTTACTGACCAGACCGGAGCACGATCAACATCACCAGTTTTTCATAGGCCTCTCCACCAGTTTTTATTTATTTTATTTTATGCTTGCTCTCCCGGTGTCCACGGAGCATATGCATGCTCATGGGGCATAAGTGTGTCCTCGCATTCGTGTGTGCACACACATGGACGTGTGCGTCTTCATGGAGAGTGTGATAGAGTTGGAGTGGAGTTCGTCCATGCACAAGCGCCCAGGTCATGCAGACAGACGCATCGGCGGTTTGCCATGCACACACGAGAGCCTGGAGTCATGCATCAGCACCCGGCCAACACGTACGCCTGAACTATGCACACACACCGCATCGGCTACATGCTCTGTCTCCCAGCCATCCGACGTCCATGCCCAGACACGGCCATGGACACCCTCGCACATATGCACTGATATGGACTTCATTTATGTGACCCAGCTATCTCATGGCGTCTACTCTGCCATCTAGTGGTCGTCACACGGCACCAGATAAATATTCCTGAAAAAAAAGTTACCCAGTCACAAAGTATAATGGGTTACAGTCATTTTTCTTTGTGTAATTTCTTTAATATATTAATGTTTTTTGGAGGATCTTTAATATATTAATGTTGGTTTTCTTGTGTGTCATGTAGACTACTTTTGTAGAAAAAGGTCAAACGACACAATTTGTTCCGTATAATAGTGTGTATGTTTCTGATTAGTCATACCCTTCTTACTTGCAATACGTAAGCTTATCGCGCACCTCCCACCGGTAGAAAAAAGCCCTTTAGTCCCGGTTCGCAACAGCCTTTAGTCCCGGTTGTGTAACCGGGACTAAATATGCGCGACTAAAGACCCCCCTTTAGTCGCGCCTCTTACGGACCGCGACTAAAGGCTTTAGTCCCGGTTCTTGTGGCTGACCGGGACTAAAGGCCCGTCCACGTGGGCGCCCGTGGTCCGTCGGGGCGGAGGACCTTTAGTCCCGGTTCTCGTGGCCAACCGGGATTAAAGGGCTCCTCCGCAGGTTTAGGGTTTTAGCCCCCCTAAACCTGGTTTCTTTTTAGTTTGGAGTGTTTTATTTCTTTTATATTATATTTTGTGTTTTATTTTAATTTTGATAAAGTTTCAGTACACATATTTTACGCTACTATATACATGCATATGAAATTTCAAACAAGAAGAATTCAAGAGGAATATATAATATATATTCAATCTCGGGTGACCATATACAACTTCGAACAAGTTTCCATACACAATTAGGATGGATGACCATATACAACTTCGTACAAGTTTCAATCTCGGGTATGCATATAAATTTCTTCGTCCTCGGTATAGTGTTCTCCTTTAGGATTGATGACTTCCCTCATGAAAAATCCTGCTAATTCTTCTTGAATTGGTCGGAAGCGAGCTTCTGGACTAAGCCTCCTCCGCAAGTTATCCGTTGCGTTCCGCACGCTATCCGATGCCTTCCGCTCCGTGGTGTGTCTCCGGATGTTCTCACAAACATAGTATCCACATAGATTGGTCCCCGGTGGCTGCTTATCCACATTAACTAACCTTCTGAAATCTAGCTCATGTTTGAATTCACCGACAATTTCTTCTGAGAACCGTCTCCAAACCCTACAGGGCAAAGAAAATTAAATGAATAAGGAAGTTATTAGTTACTTGATATTAGGAAATGAACGAAAGAGACCGATCGATATAGAGCTCAAATGATTGAAAATAATTACTTTTGCAGCATTTTTCTCATGTCGGCCCAACGCTTTGGATCCGAATCCATAGAGTCCATGATTAGAACTCTGGAGGTGTGAAGTTCAATATTTAGCAGAATCCAGTGGAACCTGCGGACACGTTACATGCACAGTCATGCATAACTCATCGATTAGACATACCATGCATGGAGTAAACAAAAGAGAATGGGCACAAGAGAGAAACACTCACCCAAAATGGTAGGGAAATAGAATATGACTTTTGAGTTGATGCTTTCTAAGAAACTTGTACAGGTCTTTCTCCACGTCTTCGGGGTGATGTTGTAACACATGTCCATTAACGATATGTGGGTCAATGAACCCAACATCATGGATGTTTCTTATTTTGCATTCCCAAATCTTCAATCTGCATAATAGCGTACGCAACAATATAGTTAGGACAATATATATATATAGTGCAGGCAATGAAGAACGAGATGAGGTAGAAATAAATCACTTACAGAACGTAGCAACTCAGCATAGATTTGTCGAGGTCGCGCAGATTGAACAGCTGGAACAATTCACTCATATGAACTTGTACAGAGTACCGTTTGGTGTGATGCTCCTCTGTAACATCCGCATAAATATATTCTTTGTCGGCCCATGTTATGAATTGCTTGTACCAACGTAGCAGATTTCACATTTGTGGCGGTAGACTCTTCTCCCGCGCAGGCTCGACGAGAGGCCCATTCCGCACATATTGTAATGCTATCTCACATACTGGCGCATCCTCAAGGCCTAAGAAGGCACGAAGAGTCAAACCCATCTCGGACGCTTGTTTCATGGCACTCGCTACAGTCAATCCAAGTGCTGCCGCAGCTGCTATGATCTCGGGGTCCTCTTCCGGACCGGCTTTCACTATGAGCGGGGGGATCGATTGTTTCTTCTGCATCCCGAGCTGGTCAACTTGTTTCCCGCTTTTTTTACTTTCTTCTTTCTCCTCCTTCAATATTTTTGCTTGCCTACGAAGTTCATGTCCATAGTCGCCAGGCATATTCAGCTCGGCTTGGGATGGTGTCGTCAAAAAATCCTTAGCCCACTTCTTTTGCTTCTCAGTGAATACTTGCTTGGGCTCAGGCTCTTTTATCGCCTTCATATCTGCCTTCCATTTCTCATCATCAGCAGACGCGGCCAATTTGGTTTCAGCTTCACTAAGTTCCCCAGGCCTTGGGAGGAGAGGCTTCAGTGATGGCTCCGGTACCCTTGTGGTCTTAGGTACATAAGGGTCCGGGTTAATAGTCCAGGAGCGGGTTTCCTTGCTGTCCGCCTGCTTCTGCTTCTTCGCCGGAGGTGGATTGGGGGGCGTCGTACCCGCCGGAGGAGGATTGGGGGGCGTCGTACCCGCCGAAGGTTGTGGATCGGGGGACGGCGTCGAATGGCGTGAAGGAGGTGTAGGTGAACCACCACGACCACCACCACCGCCACCACCGCCACCACCACCACCACCATCGGAGGGGGGTGGACTTGCTAGCCTTGGCGCCTCGCCTGGAAACACTATGTACTTCTTTTTCCATAGAATGAACTGGCGCTTGACATCTCCAAGTCTTCTCTCCCCTTCGGGTGTAGGTTTGTCAATCTCCAGGTCCTCAAACCCTTGGACTATGTCTTCCACCGTGACACGAGCATAGCCATATGCAATGGGGTTGTTGTGGTGGAGTGCTCCAGGTGTACAGGGTAAAGCACTGCCGCTAGCTACCTTCGTGGAAACGTTCCCCACGGGATAATGCAGATCACATTCTTTCATCTCCTTTACATCATCCACGGGGTAGTGAGGCTTCGGTGCACGAATCTCGATCATCGGTGCACTAGCACCAGGCGGGGCATCCGTGGAAGCCACGCTGCTTCTCCGCTGCTGGCTTCCGCGATCCGCTTCATGATCTTCATGCGGCCCTGCAGCCGATTTTTCTTTCACTAGTTCATGCACGGTCTGCTTCAACTCATGGAGTTCCGATGCAAACTTCGTCATAAGATCTGCATCCCGGTCCGTCTTTCTCTTACGGCTTCTGTAACAGTACGGGTCATTGTCCTGGGAAAACCCTACTTTCCACGGAACTTTGCCTTTGCCTCGTACACGTCCTCCGTGTTCATCATTCCCGAGGGCTGTTGTCAGTGCGTCTTTCTCTCTGTTGAACTTGATCAAGCCCTCTTGAGCTTGGGTCATTGCGTCAATAAGGGCTTGGGTGGGAGCAAACTGTCTCTGCCGGTGAACACACACCCCTGTCTCCGGGTCTAGCGATCCCCCATGCCCGTACCACCAGCTTTTGGCCCTTGGGTCCCATCCCTCTGTACCTAGAGGGATTCCTCGCACCCTCAGGTCCTCCTCCATCTTCTGCCACCTAGGCTCCGAAAGGCGGTATCCTCCTAGCCCCATAATATGATGGAACTTTTTCTTACTCGCATTATCCTTATTTTTTTTGATATTTCCTTGAAATGCTCCGATTGCTTTTGCCTCACAAATTCTGGCCAATCATCTTTCAGTTTCTCATGTTGTCCATTGAAATCCGGAGTCTTGCCCTTGTTGACATAGTCACGGGTTAAATTTTTCTTGAAGTTCCGGAATGCTTCGCCCATCTTCTGAAGAGCGAACTCTTTAACTAGCCTCCTCCTCTGACGTCCACCCGGAACCTCGTTACCGAATTCATCGACTTTGTTGTATTCCGGAGGTAGAATGAAATGTTCCATAAGCTTTCTCCAGCAATCCTTTTTCGTTCTCTTGTCGACAAAACTGAAACCAAGACGTGCCTTCTTTGGCTCCTTCCATTCCTGGAC
>NC_057796.1:54818219-54822902 GCF_018294505.1 Triticum aestivum
TCTTCTGTTTTTTTCTTCCTTTTTTCCTTTTTCCTTTTTTCTTCTGTTTTTTCTTCTGTTTTTTTCTTCTGTTTGTTTTTTTCTTCTGTTTTTTCTTATGTTTTTCTTCTGTTTGTTTTTTTCTTCTGTTTTTCCTTTTTTCTTCTGTTTTTTCTTCCTTTTTCCTTCTTCCTTCTTCTTCCTTTTTCCTTTTAAAATCAGAAAAATAAAACTAATTCATTTTAAAATCTTAAAAATACAATTATATATATCAAAAAAATCAGAAAAATAAAACTAATTCATTTTAAAATCCCTTGAAGGTTTGATAAAAGGTTTGATACATCATTCAGTTCATCGGCCAAATACAAAGTTTGGTACAATAAATTATTACACATCAATTCTTCCCTTGTGTCCCTGCTTGCTTACGATTGTGCCGTATCCATGGAGCATCCTCATCATTTAACTTAATGCTTGGGTCAGTGTTCACTTTGAAGGGCGGAATTTCACCAAACATATTATAATCTTCTGACATGTCTGTCTTGTTCTCCACTCCCACGATGTTTCTTTTCCCTGAAAGAACAATGTGGCGCTTTGGATCATCGCATGATGTACTGATCGTTTTCTTATCTTTCCGTTTCCTCGGTTTGCTACTCATGTCCTTCAAATAAAAAACCTGAGCGACATCTTTGGCAAGGACGAATGGTTCGTCAAGGTAACCAAGATTGTTGAAATCCACCATTGTCATTCCGTATTGCTCGTCCACCTTTACCCCACCTCCTGTTAGCTTGAACCATTTGCACCGGAACAAAGGGACCTTAAAGGAGGGTCCATAGTCAAGTTCCCATATCTCCTCTATGTAACCATAATATGTGACCTTTTGCCCATTCTCGGTTGCTGCATCAAAGCGGACACCACTGTTTTGGTTGGTGCTCTTTTTATCTTGGGCGATGGTGTAAAATGTATTCCCATTTATCTCGTACCCTTGGAAAGTCATTATAGTCGAAGATGGTTTCTTGGCCAACATGTACAACTGATCTCCAACATCATTGTCATTCATTAAATGTTTTCGCAACCAACTGCCAAAAGTCTCCATGTGGGCCTTTCTAATCCAGGATTCAGGCTTCCCCGGGTTGTCCGAGCGTAAAATATTCTTGTGTTGCTCGAAGTACGGAGCCACCAAGCTGGAATTTTGCAGAACTGTGTGGTGTGCTTCAGTCATAGAATGACCGTCCATACATATCGTGGATTCCCTTCCGATCTTGCCTTTTCCACTTAGTCTCCCCTCGTGCCGCGATTGAGGAATACCAATCGGCTTAAGGTCAGGAACATAGTCAATACAGAACTCAATTACCTCCTCATTTCCATAGCCCTTGACGATGCTTCCTTCTGGCCTAGCACGGTTACGAACATATTTCTTTAATACTCCCATGAACCTCTCAAAGGGGAACATATTGTGTAGAAATACAGGACCGAGAATGGAAATCTCTTCGACTAGGTGGACCAGGAGGTGCGTCATAATATCGAAGAAGGATGGTGGGAACACCAACTCGAAACTGACAAGGCATTGGACCACATCGTTCTGTAACCGTGGTAGATCTTCTGGATTGATTACCTTCTGAGAGATTGTATTGAGGAATGCACATAGCTTCACAATGGCTACTCGAACATTTTCCGGTAGGAGCCCCCTCAAAGCAATCGGAAGCAATTGCGTCATAATCACGTGGCAGTCGTGAGACTTCAGGTTTTGGAACTTTTTCTCCGCCATGTTTATTATTCCATTTATATTCGACGAGAAGCCAGACGGGACCTTCATACTGCTCAGGCATTCAAAAAAAAATGACCTTCTCTTCTTTGGTAAGAGCGTAGCTGGCACGACCTTGAAACCATTCTGGATGCCGGTCATCTGGGTCTTTCAAAAGTTGCTGGTCCTGCCGTGCTTCCTTTGTATCATTTGTCTTCCCATACACGCCCAAGAAGCTTAGCAGGTTCACGCAAATATTCTTCGTAACATGCATCACGTCGATTGCAGAGCGGACATCTAGGACTTTCCAATATTCTAGCTCCCAAAATATAGATTTCTTCTTCCACATGGGTGCGTGCCCGTCAACTCCCCGCGGAACTGATTGTCCGCCAGGACCCTTTCCAAAGATGACTTTCAAATCCTTGACCATATCAAATATCTCAGCACCAGTACGTTCCACAGGCTTCGGCCGGTGATCTGCCTTGCCGTTGAAATGCTTGCCTTTCTTTCTTACGTTATGATTTCGGGGAAGAAACCGACGATGACCCAGGTACACGTTCTTCTTACAATTAACCAAACGTACACTTTCAGTCTGATGTAAGCAGTGCGTGCATGCATTGTATCCCTTATTTGTCTGTCCCGAAAGGTTACTGAGAGCAGGCCAATCGTTGATGGTTACAAAAAGCAACGCTCGTAGGTCAAATTCCTCTCCTTTGTGCTCATCCCAGACACGTACACCAGGTCTGGCCCACAACTGTAAAAGTTCTTCAACTAATGGCCTTAGGTACACATCGATGTCGTTGCCGGGTTGCTTAGGGCCTTGGATGAGAATTGGCATCATAATGAACTTCCGCTTCATGCACAACCAAGGAGGAAGGTTGTAGATGCATAGAGTCATGGGCCAGGTGCTATGGCTGGAGCTCTGCTCGCCAAAAGGATTCATGCCATCAGTACTTAGACCAAATCTTATGTTCCTTGCGTCAGCTGCAAAATCTTTGAACACTCTGTCGATCTTTCTCCATTGTGTTCCATCAGCGGGGTGTCTCAACTCCCCGTCGGACTTACGGTCCTCTTTGTGCCATCGCAACGACTTGGCATGCTTTTTGTTCATGAACAGACGTTTCAACCGTGGTATTATAGGAGCATACCACATCACCTTGGCGGGAACCCTCTTCCTGGGTTTCTCGCCATCAACATCGTCACCAAGGTCATCGCCTCTGATCTTATAACGCAATGCAGTGCATACAAGGCATTCATTCAAATTCTCGTATTCACCGCGGTAGAGGATGCAGTCGTTAATGCATGCATGTATCTTCAGAACCTCTAAACCTAGAGGGCAGACAACCTTCTTTGCTTCGTACGTACTGGCGGGCAACTCGTTATTCTTCGGAAACATATTCTTCAACATTTTCAGCAAATTTTCAAATGATGAGTCACCTACACCTTCCTGTGCCTTCCATTTTAGCAAATCCAGTGTGCAGCCCAGCTTTTTCAGACTATTATCGCATCCTGGATACAACGACTTTTTGTGATCCTCTAACATGCGATCCAAATTCTCCCTCTCCTTGTTGGTTTCGCAGCGTCTCCATGCATCAGCAATGGTCCGACCAAGATCATCAGCGGGCTCATCATGTGCCTCTTCTTCACCTTCACCTAACCCTTCCCCACCTTCAGCATCCTCCTCCATGAAAGTATCACCGAAATGATCATGATAGTTGTCATCGATATCATCCCCTTCTTCATCTTCTTCCATTCTAACCCCTCTTTCTCCATGCTTGGTCCAACAATTATAGCTTGGCATGAAACCGTGTGAAGCAGGTGCATGTGAACGTTTCTTGAGGAGGAGTAACCCTTCTGATTCTTACAGACAGCACATGGACAAATAATAAAACCTTGCTGCTTGTTCGCATTTGCCACTACGAGGAAATCTTTCAAACCCGTAGTGAACTCGCCGGAGAGTCGGGGACCGTACATCCATTGCCGATTCATCTGCATTATTATTATATAAAGTATATAATTAACCATCATGCATTTGTTAAACTAACTAGCTAGAAATAATACAAATTAAACAATGAACTACACACATGCATATTTTATCAATGACACATGAAAGGTTCAAGTTGCTAACCGCGATCGCGGAGGAATAATAAATGAGAAAGCTCAAGTGTGGCTCGGACACTTCATATCATGTTTGTTTCAGGCTCTCAGGCATTTCATCAAACACCTTGTGTGCATAGGAGGAACTAAAAGCAAACCCACCACCCCCTTCTGAAAATTGTGAAGTGAGCTGAGTGAAGTGAAGTGAGCTGAGTCCTATATATAGGGATGGGCCTTTAGTCCCGGTTGGCCTGGCCAACTGCAACTAAAGGCCTTCGGGGACCTTTAGTCGCGGTTGGCCAGGCCAACCGGGACTAAAGCCCCTCCCGTCCGCCAGCTGGATGGGCCTTTAGTCCCGGTTGGCCTGGCCAACCGCGACTAAAGGCCTTCGGGGACCTCCAGGCCAACCGGGACTAAAGCCCCTCCCGTCCGCCAGCTGTCGACCGAGCGCGCTAGGCCCAGATAGTTGGTCGCGGGTCTCCTCCCGAACCGCGACTAAAGACCCCTTTGGTCGCGGTTCGATTGTTTTGGGGACTAATGGGGGCGTATGGAAGCCTCTTTTTCTACCAGTGGGCGCTATATGCAGAGAGTTATGATGCAATGAACATGAACATATATTATAAAAGATTACGGGACTTGGAACAAATCGGGGAAGGGAAGAAGTCAACCTCCGACGGATCTGGATCGGGCCGAGCTCGCCGGTCTTGGGCTCGGGCTGAGCTCGTCGCCGGAGTTGCCGAAGACGGAGGGGAAGAGGAGGGCGGCGAGGAGGAGCGGGGAGGAGGCGCCGGCGGCGGGGAACGCGGCGAGGAGGAGCGGCGCGCTGCGGGGAGCGGGCCGCGGCGGCGGATGGCGGAGCTCGCCGG
>NC_057796.1:54822912-54826070 GCF_018294505.1 Triticum aestivum
GGCGAAGGGCGGCGGGGAGGGCGGCTCCGCGGGAGCGGGTGGCGGCGCGCGGCGATGGAGGCGACATGGGCCGCGGGGGCGCGGCGTACGGCGCCACGTGGCAGCCTCCGATAGGCTGCGGGTGGCGGCGGTTTTCGTCCGGCGCCGGGCGGACACGTCCGGCGCGCGGAGGGAGAGGCTAGGATTTCGGGGATCCGGAAATTTTTGGGGAGGCTCACATATATATAGCTAGAGGGAGCTAGGAGACTCCAAATTGAGCACGGTTTTCGCCCACACGATCGTGATCGAACGACCTAGAGTATGGAAGTGACTTAGAGGGGTTTAGGGCTGTTTGGAGGGGGGTTTTGCTACAACACACAAAAGGACTTTGCGGTTACCCGGTTAACCGTTGGAGTACCAAACGACCTCCAAATGGAACGAAACTTGACCGGTGGTCTACCGGTGGTATACCAAGGCCACTTGGAAAGCCTCGGTCCATTCCGAGAACGTTCAACACCCGCTCACGAAAAGAAAACGAAAAGGGGTGCGCCGGAGGAGGTGGGAGTGCCGGATTGCAAAACGGACAACGGGGAAAATGCTCGGATGCAAGAGACGAACACGTATGCAAATGCAATGCACATGATGACATGATATGAGATGCATGACATGAACAAAATGCAAAACGGAAAACAAAACCCGACCACGAAGGGAATATCATAACACATAGCCGGAAATGGCAAGAGTTGGAGTTACAAATATGGAAAGTTACATCCGGGGTGTTACAAGTATAATTGGTAGCTGGTCCCACCGCGGGTCACCTGTTATTTTTCCCAATCCCCCAAAATGTTTGTATTACTTACATAAATTTTCATGAAAGTGTATTCAATTTGTTTGAGGTCAATGTTATAGATTAGTTGTTTATCTGATGCGAGGCTTATAAAAGTTACGTATTGACATGGCTCAAGATAAAATTCACAAGTTTGAGAAGAAAAACATACAATTAATTCCATGGCAAAAAAGAAGATAAACTCAGTACAATCCAGATTTATTAATACATGTGAATTCAATACAATACCAACATACCAACTTAAGGCAGTGAACAAATCCACCAAAGGAAGTACAAACTATAAACATGCAATAGATTGATACATATTTCTGTTCCACCTCTTAACTTCTTACATACTATTAGAGTCTTCAGTATACGTATCATGTCGTTCTTCTTCTTCATCCATCCACACGAGAGGACTAAAATATATATGTGAATCCTGAATTCACCGCTGAGAATAATTTGGAACCTTGCCTAACAAACTAAAATTTCAGCGTGTCAGGTTTCAGCGGAGCCACACACACAATATATGCAATAACTATAGTTCGTATACCTAGGTTGGCTTGTTTTGTTGTGTGCTGCTTGATACCTTCAGCGGCGGTGTGGAATGCTTGTAGCTTTAGCTGCTGCACCTGCACACATGCAAAATCACAAGAGACAAACATTAGAGAATCCATTGACTATTTGGTCATGGAAGAAAAAGATTAGCTGAAGTCTTTTGGAGAACAGGGATGCTAAAGCTAGTTCAAAAGGTGGGCAGGGAATCGAAACAAGTCCGACGTGGATGATGGGGCATGCATGCATGCACACGACGATCGAGTATGTAGCTCAGTAGCTGCTCTTGCTTGGAGACGTAATAGTAAGCTTGAATGTTTGAGTAGTTGAGTATACTAACCAGTAGAAGATGCCTCTGCCGGCTGTGCAGGTGCGTTATGTGGTGTCACAACTGCACGGCAATATCAATCAATTAGAGAGTAGTATACGGATACGATCAGTTTAACCAGTTGCATGCATGCATGGGATTAAGATGTTAGGAGGCTGGCTATGCTTATCAATGTAACATGAGACAAATTTGGAGAGGCTAGCGATGGTGATAGTATCCAACAGGATGAATACCTTTCTTCCTGGCGTCAGAATTTTTCAGTCCAGGCACATCTTTAGTATGCATCACTGCATAAAAATAATTGATACGAAATTTAATTGGTTAAAATGGGACTGGGATAGTACTACTCAAATGAGCAATTGAGATCGGCGGCCGGTACTAACCATCGTCAGAAGGCGATGCTGAGCCACCTGGTGGTGCAACATACGTGGCAGTGTCATCTGAATTAGTTTTCAGTAGAGGCACTGCATATATATGGCGTGTCAGAAGATATAAATAGAGCTAGTCTGCATGCACGCAATATACTGTTATGATAAGTGGAGGTTAATTAGCTTACCGCCCTTGGTGGACATGTTGTTTGGACTTGGAGAGGCCTTGATTCTTAACTGGGCGTCTGCAGCAAGTTTGAGCTATTGATGGCCAAACGCTTGGGAAAAGTTCGCCTTTTATAGGCTTATAAGGATTGTGAAATCGTAGAAGTTGCATGTAATTAGGACGATCATGACGTCTCTCGAGGAAAAAACTGTATATTCCACTCTATTTGCAGAACTAATTAATTGCGCTGATGTATACATTCTCATCGGTGGCAGTGTCATTGAATCTTTAATTTGACCTAGTTAGATTTGCTAGGATGTGCTCAGTCAAGAAAATTTATATCGCGTATGCAACCAGAAATTACACAGAATAAAACGGATAATTATTTGGAAGTGTATTAACAGTTTTTTCACCTTTCAATAATGCGCCTTATATAATTCAGTTCGGTGACAAACCAAGAGGGAAATGTACTATTTTCCGTCACATGTGGAGGTGATCCTCGTGTCCATAGTTCAGGATGGCAAATGTCCACCATATTTCACCTAAAAAGCAGACACGTTTCCAAACTGAAGAAAAATGTACTACTCCTTCCTTATACGCATGGACAAGAGGGAAAACATATACCATGGTATTGGCTTTTCATAGTTTAACAAAACATAGTAGAAACTGCATGCGGGTTCATTATTTAGGAAAACCATGTATTTCTCATGGTGTGAACATAATATCCTGCCATAAGGGTCTGGTCGTGTGTAATTTCCTTGATCTTGCCATCAAATTAGCACAAGTCTTAATGTAATAGCTCTCTGGCTAGCTAGGTCTTGATATTCTTCATAGACAGCTATTGGTATGCAGATGGTATAGATAACTGTCATGGCGCAATTTTTCTTGATTGGCTAGATGATGTGTACATATATGGTAGATGTTTCCTTGGTCGTT
>NC_057796.1:54827443-54828378 GCF_018294505.1 Triticum aestivum
AAACGTTGACATTTCGATTAGTAATGCGATAACGGAAACTTTAAATATATATGATTTACTATATGTCTGTAAAATATTTATTTAATAAAAGTGGCATAATAGATTGAAAATGACTAATATTTTTTCAATGCATGATGACATATTGAGGTGCCATGTTTATGTGTTAGTATTAAGGAAACCCTACTTTAGTATTGAGTAAAATAAATTACGAATGATAATAATTTAGGCTTACAGCAGCTGTCCCGTTTGCATCGTGGGTTCTGATCTAGTGGGCTTTCGCCTTTTTGTTTCACCGCTTCCTCCAACATCGGCCCCTTTCTTGAAACACCTGGACTTCCCGCGCATCCACATCATTGACGTCCCCAACAACAAATTGCCCGCTCGACTCCCTACCCCTGCTTCCAGGTTCCAACTCTGTCATTGTCTCCCACCATAGCACACATTGTTGACGACACACACAATACTGGAACAAAGCAAGAGGCAGTAGGGCTGCAAGAAAAAGGTGATTGCAACTCTGCAACGGCATCGCTGCCTACCTGCCCGAGCGCCTCACCAAAATCACCCTCGGCATCTTCTTCTAAATTGCGCGTATCTAGCTCATAGGCCTCTCCACCAGTTTTACATAGGTCGGTAACCTTTGCACGTTTCCATTCGTGTTTTCTGCTATATGTGTGTCAGGTTGGAGAACTCGTCACATCACCCTCCCCCAAGGTCCACCTTCCATCTCCATTTCTCCTCCTATCCATGGCATGTAATACGTACAAGGGTGTCCTGATCTTTTGAAGAGAAATACATGTTGATTTGGCCGGAGTTGACTTTGAAGATCCGACTAGAATGTGAGACGATGGTGCGCCTATGTAATCGCTAAACTAACTCCATAATTTTTATTGACCAGACCGGAGCACGATCAACATCACCAGTTTTTCATAGGCCTC
>NC_057796.1:54829018-54833596 GCF_018294505.1 Triticum aestivum
AGAATAAAACGGATAATTATTTGGAAGTGTATTAACAGTTTTTTCACCTTTCAATAATGCGCCTTATATAATTCAGTTCGGTGACAAACCAAGAGGGAAATGTACTATTTTCCGTCACATGTGGAGGTGATCCTCGTGTCCATAGTTCAGGATGGCAAATGTCCACCATATTTCACCTAAAAAGCAGACACGTTTCCAAACTGAAGAAAAATGTACTACTCCTTCCTTATACGCATGGACAAGAGGGAAAACATATACCATGGTATTGGCTTTTCATAGTTTAACAAAACATAGTAGAAACTGCATGCGGGTTCATTATTTAGGAAAACCATGTATTTCTCATGGTGTGAACATAATATCCTGCCATAAGGGTCTGGTCGTGTGTAATTTCCTTGATCTTGCCATCAAATTAGCACAAGTCTTAATGTAATAGCTCTCTGGCTAGCTAGGTCTTGATATTCTTCATAGACAGCTATTGGTATGCAGATGGTATAGATAACTGTCATGGCGCAATTTTTCTTGATTGGCTAGATGATGTGTACATATATGGTAGATGTTTCCTTGGTCGTTGCAGATCAGAGTAAAAATTTAATTTCTCAATACATCAAGTCAAGTCTTTTACGTGTAGAATTTGGACGGTATATGTTCATGATCATTAATTGGTCAGTTAGGGTTTGTCAATGTCGCTATCTTAGCAATGCCCCACAGGATAATTATTGAGTTGTATGAGAGAGAAATGAGAAAAGAGCTTGCCTTCTCTTAGCTAAGAGATGATCTCTCACTAAGAAAGATAAGATAGTTCTATCTGTTGTAAAAGATGGCATTTTTAGCTATATATATTTCTAGTTCAGTTTTAATCATTCCACAATTTTAGGAGCATGAAATATTAACTGCCAGATATAACACAAAGAGATAATTCATTGTACAATATGTTTCTATATCTAAATGACATACATGATGTAAGATGAGACAAGTGGTGACCTACCTAATGCCCCAAGTGTAATTAGTACTTCAAAAACTTTAAATATACATGATTTACTATATGTCTATAAAATATTTATTTAATACAAGTGGCATAATATATTGAAAATGACATCTTTCTTCAATGCATGATGACATATTGAGGTGCCATGTTTACGCGTTAGTATTAAGGATCACCTACTTTAGTATTGAGTACTCCCTCCGTTTAGGTGTGTAAGTAACTTACGAAAACCAAATAATCCCAAAACACTTAGACACGGAACATTAACTCCCTCCTCGTTTCTTGTTTCGTGACATATCAACCAATAAGAGATGTGGGCCATGCATGCTTTTAATGACTTGAATCTTTCAAACATGACATGCAGTGGTTAATTCATTGCATGCAATGCTATTAACTAGCAAAAAACATTAAGTTCTCTAACTAGCAAAAAAACATTAAGTTCTCTCATTTTCCCCTCAGCATTTGGTCGCGATGCACAACCTAAGATGACTTATACACCTAGACAGAGGGAGTAAAATAAATTACGAATGATAATAATTTAGGCTTATAGCCGTTGCCCCGTTTGCATCGTGGGTTCTGATCTAGTGGGCTTTCGCCTTTTTGTTTCACCGCTTCCTCCAACATCGGCCCCTTTCTTAAAACACCTGGACTTCCTGCGCATCCACATCATCGACGTCCCCAACAACAAATTGACCGCTCGGATCCCTACCCTTGCTTCTAGGTTCCAACTCTGTCATTGTATCCCACCATAGCACACATTGTTGACGGCGCACGCAATACTGGAGCAAAGCAAGAGGTAGCAGGGCTCCAAGAAGAAGGTGATTGCAACTTTGCAACTGCATCGCTGCCTACCTGCCCGAGCGCCTCACCAAAATCACCCTCGGCATCTTCTTCTAGATTGCGCGTATCTAGCTCATAGGCCTCTCCACCAGTTTTACATAGGTCGGTAACCTTTGCACGTTTCCATTCGTGTTTTCTGCTATATGTGTGTCAGGTTGGAGAACTCGTCACATCACCCTCCCCCAAGGTCCACCTTCCATCTCCATTTCTCCTCCTATCCATGGCATGTAATACGTACAAGGGTGTCCTGATCTTTCGAAGAGAAATACATGTTGATTTGGCCGGAGTTGACTTTGAAGATCCGACTAGAATGTGAGACGATGGTGCGCCTATGTAATAACTAAACTAACTCCATAATTTTTATTGACCAGGCCGGAGCACGATCAACATCACCATGAAGGTCTAATTTCTTGAAGCAATCGAACTATACTATGTAATCGTGATATTGTGAATATAGATAAAGTGGTCTTGGTTTGTGTTAGGCACAAACAAAGTACACACAGTTGCAGTTGTGTTGAGTATTAAATAAACAAATCCGACCTAAACGAACCCCTGTGACAATATTTATGGTGGGGCAGGGAAAATTTGGCTAGTCCTAAGAGCGGCCCGAATCCAACCCGAGGTAGGGTTTCTTCATGAATAAGGACTCTAGAAACCGCCTATGGTCATCTATTTCGACAAGGGTCTGGTTCAAATGTTAGGTGATGCAATACCTACAGAAACTTCATTCGACAACGAATCTAAAGATTTTTTCAGCATATAGCATATCTTTCGTTAGTCAAAATGAACAGAACATCCCTCATCGACTTATAAACCCGAATGGAGACAATAAATTGTGCGAATATTTTTCAGATTTTTTGACGCACCATATATAAATATGGAACACAACCTACTGCCACAACCTCTATATCCATCAACTCCCTTTCTATGTAGTATTTGGCATCTTAGAAGACGAGAAGGAATAATATACTCGGTAGAACGTTCCCTAGAATGCGATTGGTCGATGGCTCCTTGATTAGTTGCATACATGTGACTTCTACTCCCTCCGTTTCTAAATATTAGTCTTTTAAGAGATCCCATAGTGGACTACATAGGAAGCAAAATGAGTGAATCTACAATCTAAAATATGTATATATACATCCGTATGTAGTTTGTAGAGGAATCTCTACAAAGACTTATATTTAGGAACGGAGTGAGTACAACTTATTATTACGGTTCATTTTTCCGTTTCAATAATGTTACATGATCGAGTCAATGCATGCTTTGTCGGACAGGGAACCATCCAGTTGTCCATGGATCAATGGAATAAATACTGATTTCAATACCTGTTTTTCTACTGTAATAATAATCAAGCCAATAATAATAAAATTTCTCGGTCGTTGGCAATCTTTGCCCCATTAATTGATCTCAGCTGAACTTTCTGTGCTGAGCTGGTTGTGATTACTTCATACTCCGCGGCTGTGCACACGTACACACGTCCAAATTGATATACATTCCACTTGAACGTGAGATACATTCCACTTGAACGTGAGAAGATGGAGTTTTCTAAGTGGCCTCTACAACTTAGGGGCGTAAAACCAGGTGGAACGTATATGTATCTATTTGGACGTATGTACGTGTGCACAGCCGCGGAGTATGAAGTCAGCGAGTGAAATCACAACCAGATCAGCACAGAACCTTCAACTGAGATCAATTAATGGGACAAAGATTGCCAATGACAGAGAAATCTTATTATTATTGGCTTGATTATTGTTACAGTAGAAAAACAGGTATGCAAAGCAGTATTTAATCCATTGATCCATGGACAAGTGGATGGTTCCCTGTCCGACAAAGCATGCATTGACTCGACCATGTCGCATTATTGAAAAACAGATACCATGGTATTGGCTTTTCATGGTTTAACAAAACATAGTAATAACTGCGGGTTCATTATTTAGGAAAACCATGTATTTCTCATGGTGTGAACATAATATCCTGCCATAAGGGTCTGGTCGTGTGTAATTTCCTTGATCTTGCCGTCAAATTAGCACAAGTCTTAATGTAATAGCTCTCTGGGTAGCTAGGTCTTGATATTCTTCATAGACAGCTATTGGTATGCAGATGATATAAATAACTGTCATGGCGCAATTTTTCTTTATTTGACTAGATGATGTGTATATATATGGTAGATGTTTCCTTGGTCGTTGCAGATCAGAGTAAAATTTAATTTCTCAACACATCAAGTCAAGCCTTTTACGTGTAGTATTTGGACGATATACGATCATGATTATTAATTGGTCAATTAGGGTTTGTCAATGTCGCTATCTTAGCAATGCCCCACAGGATAATTATTGAGTTGAATGAGAGAGAAATGAGAAAATATTTGCCTTCTCTTAGCTAAGAGATGATCTCTCACTTAGAAAGATAAGATAGTTCCATCTATTGTAAAAGATGGCATTTTTAGCTATATATATATTTCTAGTTCAGTTTAATCATTCCACAATTTTAGGAGCATGAAATATTAACTGCCAGATATAACACAAAGAGATAATTCATTGCACAATATGTTTCTATATCTAAATGACATACATGATGTAAGATGAGACAAGCGGTGACCTACCTAATGCCCCAAGTGTAATTAGTACTTCCACCGGTAGAGTGCGACCTCCTTGAACACACCCACGGACGGAGCCGGCAGAGTAGTAGATAGTCTAATATGGGTATCACGATGTCCCGTCTTTGTTCTTCCACTCAGAAATTGTATGCAAAGCACAAAC
>NC_057796.1:54834131-54839689 GCF_018294505.1 Triticum aestivum
CACACAATACTGGAACAAAGCAAGAGGCAGTAGGGCTGCAAGAAAAAGGTGATTGCAACTCTGCAACGGCATCGCTGCCTACCTGCCCGAGCGCCTCACCAAAATCACCCTCGGCATCTTCTTCTAAATTGCGCGTATCTAGCTCATAGGCCTCTCCACCAGTTTTACATAGGTCGGTAACCTTTGCACGTTTCCATTCGTGTTTTCTGCTATATGTGTGTCAGGTTGGAGAACTCGTCACATCACCCTCCCCCAAGGTCCACCTTCCATCTCCATTTCTCCTCCTATCCATGGCATGTAATACGTACAAGGGTGTCCTGATCTTTTGAAGAGAAATACATGTTGATTTGGCCGGAGTTGACTTTGAAGATCCGACTAGAATGTGAGACGATGGTGCGCCTATGTAATCGCTAAACTAACTCCATAATTTTTATTGACCAGACCGGAGCACGATCAACATCACCAGTTTTTCATAGGCCTCCCCACCAGTTTTTATTTATTTTATTTTATGCTTGCTCTCCCGGTGTCCACGGAGCATATGCAAGCTCATGGGGCATATGTGTGTCCTCGCATTCGTGTGTGCACACACATGGACGTGTGCGTCTTCATGGAGAGTGTGATAGAGTTGGAGTGGAGTTCGTCCATGCACAAGCGCCCAGGTCATGCAGACAGACGCATCGGCGGTTTGCCATGCACACACGAGAGCCTGGAGTCATGCATCAGCACCCGGCCAACACGTACGCCTGAACTATGCACACACACCGCATCGGCTACATGCTCTGTCTCCCAGCCATCCGACGTCCATGCCCAGACACGGCCATGGACACCCTCGCACATATGCACTGATATGGACTTCATTTATGTGACCCAGCTATCTCATGGCGTCTACTCTGCCATCTAGTGGTCGCCACACGGCACCAGATAAATATTCCTGAAAAAAAAGTTACCCAGTCACAAAGTATAATGGGTTACAGTCATTTTTCTTTGTGTAATTTCTTTAATATATTAATGTTTTTTGGGGGATCTTTAATATATTAATGTTGGTTTTCTTGTGTGTCATGTAGACTACTTTTGTAGAAAAAGGTCAAACGACACAATTTGTTCCGTATAATAGTGTGTATGTTTCTGATTAGTCATACCCTTCTTACTTGCAATACGTAAGCTTATCGCGCGCCTCCTCTAACCTGGACATGTTTGCATATTCTTTTGTCGGTTTTCTCCTTGTCGATTTGTTCATCCCCATTTACTTATACTTGACTTCCTTTAATTATACTATTTCTTTTTGGGTTAGTACTATTTATTGAACATTTGAACCACATGATGTTGTCGAATATTAGCTCTATCATTATCTGTTAAAAAATTTCCGCAGCAACGCGCGGGTTATCATCTAGTTAAATAAATAAATCCGACCTAAACGAACCCCTGTGACAATATTTATGGTGGGGCAGGGAAAATTTGGCTAGTCCTAAGAGCGGGCCGAATCCAACCCGAGGCAGGGTTTTTTCATAAATAAGGACTCTAGAAACTGCCTATGGTCATGTATTTCGACAAGGGTCCGGTTCAAATGTTAGGTGATGCAATACCTACCGAAATTTCATTCGACAACGAATCTAAAGATTTTTTTTTAGCATATAGCACATCTTGCGTTAGTCAAAATGAAGAGAAAATCCCTGATCGACTTATAAACCCGAATGGAGACAGTACAATTGTGCAAATATTTTTCAGATTTTTTGACGCACCATATATAAATAAGGAACACAGCCTATTGCCACAACCTCTATATCCATCAACTCCCTTTCTATGTAGGATTTGGCGTCTTAGAAGACGAGAAGGAATAGTAATACTCGGCAGAACGTTCCCTAGAATGCGAGTGGTCGATGACTCCTTGATTAGTTGCATACATGTGACTTCTACTTCCTCCGTTTTTAAATATAAGTCTTTTAAAAGATCCCATTATGAACTACATATGAAGCAAATAAATGAGTGCATCTACACTCTAAAATATATCTATATACATCCGTATGCAGTTTTTAGAGGAATCTCTACAAAGACTTATATTTAGGAATGGAGTGAGTACAACTTATTATTACGGTTCATTTTTCCGTTTCAATAATGCGACATGATCGAGTCAATGCATGCTTTGTCGGACACGGAACCATCCACTTGTCCATGGATCAATGGAATAAATACTGATTTGCATACCTGTTTTTCTACTGTTATAATAGTCAAGCCAATAATAATAAGATTTCTCGGTCATTGGCAATCTTTGCCCCATTAATTGATCTCAGCTGAACTTTCTGTGCTGAGGTGGTTGTGATTTCACTTGCTGACTTCATACTCCGCGGCTGTGCACACGTACACATGTCCAAATTGATATACATTCCACTTGAACATGAGATACATTCCACTTGAACATGAAAAGATGGAGTTTTCTAAGTAGCCTCTACAACTTAGAGGAACTCTAGCAGACCCCGCAAAACACGCAGACCCGCAAAATTCCGGCGAGTATGCGGGCTTGGCCCAATTTTCCGACTAGAACAGAGCCCGCATACCGCACGCCCCGACCGCTATAACCGTGGTTCCGCGACTCATTTGCGGGTCCAAACCCTATCCCCCGCCGCCGAGCCACGCGATTCCCCTTCCCCCTCTCCACATTTGTCGCCGCCGCCGACCACCGGCCCGCCTGCAGCCGCCATGTGGGGCCGAATGTGGAGCAGCACATCCGGCGGTGGAAGGGACCCGGAGCGCGAGCGGCGCATCCGGTCGGACGCGCGAGGAAGCGCGACGCCCGGAAGTGGACCAACGCGGCATGTCGCCGCCGCCGAGCTTCCAGCGGAGCGAGACGGAGGAGTACGGCCGCCGGCGCGCGTCCTTCTCCTTCGCGAGGTCTTCGTACGCCGGGAGCTCCTCCTCCTCCTCCGGCACGTGCTTTCTCCCCGTGAAGAGGGAGTGGTCGGAGGACGAGGAGGAGCCGACGCCGTTCGCCTTCGTCCCCGTGAAGGAGGAGCCCGAGGAGCCCGCTCCACTCGGCCGCCGCGGAGTCGTCGGGCTAGAAGACTACGTCGCGGACGTCGACGCCGTTGCGGCCGCCATTGACGAGCGGAGCATGCGCGAGGGGGCGGAGCGCCGGCGCCATGCCGAGGAGCTCGAAGACCTCCAGTGGCGGCAGGCGGTCGCCGCCAACCTCGCGGCCAAGGAGAAGGCCGAGGAGTGGCGCCGCATCCGTGAGAAGCAGGCGGCGAAGTACGTCGACCTATGCAGCTCCGGCGAGGAGGATTGAGCGTCCTTCTCGTCCACGGCGTCGTCCATTTGCCGCGACCTCGCCGCCGTCTGATCCGACCCCCCCTCTAGTACTAGTTTAACGTAGTATGTAGTATAACTATGCTTGTAGTTTGTTGATCATGTGATGAACTATGTTTGTGCAATTTCTCCCGCGAAAGTGGTTTTTCAAATTATGCAGGTTTAGATACGGTTTCTGTTCGGCTGCGCAAGTTTTCGACCCGCAAACACGATCTTCGTAGAACCGCAAACGCGTTTTGCGGGTGAAATTTTTGCGGGTCTGCTAGAGTTGCTCTTATGTAGCGATCCGACCTCAAACGGTCAAATCTCTGTGTATAAGTGTCATCCCTGGATCGGTAATGTTGACACACACAGTACTTGAAGGATTTATAACAAAGTGCAATCACACACTTATTACATCGAATGTCTCAAAAGAGAACTTATTACAATAATATGGCTTAAGGCCATCTAAATAAGATAACTGCGGAAGCATCGAAGGTAAATGAGTCCATCAACTCCAACGGCATAGCTGAGTGCACGACAACGACCTAGCGCACCTTAATCTTCGTCTCAAAAGTCTGCAACATAATACGTTGCAGCCCGGAACGGGTTAGCACATGGAATATGCTTGCAAAATAAAACAGTAGAGCAATGAACAAGGTAAATGCTAACACTACATGCATATATGGCTGGTGGAGGCTCTATGGTTATCATGTTTTTGCGAAAAGCCAATTTTTCCCTACAACAAAGAAATATATATTTTGTTTAACTATCATGGTAGTTGATAAACATTGGGAAGGTTCCTCCAACTCAATCCCAATTAAACAGTATTAATATTAATAACCCAACAAATTAATTTAGAGTGATGAGATCAACATGATAATTCAAGAACTAGATACTCAAGATGTCCATAACCGAGGACACGGCTAACCATGATTAGTTTGTACACTCTGTAGAGGTTTGCGCACTTTTTCCCACCACACTCGATCTCCTCCGTTGAATTTATCGCATTACATGATGTTTGAGAAACGGATGATCGAGACACAGTCTTTCCGAAACATTAGCTCTTTACTCTGGGTAGACAGTTACACCTACTTTCCCCTACATCTGCTAGCCTACCACTGAAAGAGGTCACACAACATACTCAACTATGCCAGAGCCCATAATGGCTTGTGGCTGCACACAGAAGTTTCTAGCATGAATAATCTTATGATCCCTTTGAGCCTGGGTGGCAACCATAGGATGATCACACTGGTACTCCGGGATATCCCAGACAACCACTGGGTGCTCCAGGGTGCCTCAACCAATCCACCGAGATGTGTGTTTAAATAGCCACCATAAGTTAACCATTAATTAACAACTCTCACATCTGTCAAGGATACACTCAACCAATCCACGTCTACGAGCATAGCATAGCAGTATAAGCATAACGTAGAAGTAACTCCCAAGGTTTGATAATAAGGACAATAGGTTCTACCTCATCATCTACTTCCCAATACCCACATGTTATTAATCCTACTCATGCAATGTTTGAGGGTTGAAACTAATGCATAAAAACTGGGTAATAGAGGAATATGATCAAAGTGCTACTTGCCTTGCTGACGATCTGCAAACCCTAGAGACTCGTAGTAGCACGCTTCGCACTCCAGAAATTCTATCGCAAACAAACAATAGCATACATAAGCACTCAAGCATAGATGCAAGTGTAAGACTCAGATGAGAAAGATCAAATCTGAACGTTCAACTGAAGAGCATCGATTTGCAAAAAGAATCAATCAAATCGGAGCTACGAAACTCAAACTACGATCAAAAGAAATTCGAATTCAAATCTGCTTGAAACCAAATTTTAAATTGTCAAAACCATGTTCAAGTTGATTAACTGGAAAGAGGGGTTCGAGACGAAGATTTTGGCGTTGGTTTCACTGGATTTGGACGAACGGTTAAAAAGTTGCACACGTTTGAAGATCAGGGGCTAATCTGCGATAAAAATAATCGCGGATAGGTCCCTGGCCGAAAATAAAATAAAAAGAAAAGACTAACGAACGAACGTTCGCTAACAGAACTAATCTAACGAAAATCGTTCACTAACAGATCTAAACGAACGAACGTTCGTTAGTTAGATAAACAAAATAAAATAAACCGATCTAATAAAAAAACAAAAAAACCGTTCGGCCAGCCGGTTCTTACCGGTTCAACGAGAAAGACCGGCGGCTACGGCGAGATCGGATCGGCGACAGCGGCGGGCGGCGGTGGCGGCTGCTCCTGCAGCGGCGACGCGG
>NC_057796.1:54840064-54842357 GCF_018294505.1 Triticum aestivum
CGGGCGAGGCCGACCTGGACTCCGACGGAGTCCGGCTCTAGTACGGTGGCGCGGCTGGCTTGGCCCGGCTCGGCTCGGGCAAGTCCAGAACTTTTTTAAAATAAATTCCGCCGAAGAAAAATCATAAATAAATAAAAAAATTCTGAAAATGCCAAAAACAATTTTCGTTGTCTAAATAAAGTATTTAGAACAAAGTGAACATTTTTCTGGCCCAAAAATGCAATTTTGAAAAATGCATACGTTTCTAATTAAAATAAAATCTCAAATAAAAATCCAAGTAAAATATTTATTTGATTTTAAATTTTCCTCCAATATTTCTCTATTTTTGAATAAGTCATATTATCTTCTCTCATTTTTTTAATATCGGAAATATTTCAGAGAGAAAAAATATTAAAACTAAAATGATCCTCTTTTTAAATTTGAGAAAATTCAAATATGAAAATAAATGAAGTCCCCAACTCTCTCCGTGGGTCCTTGAGTTTCTTAGGATTTCTAGAATCGCAAACGAAATGCAAATAAGATATGACATACATATGATGACCTATGTATAACATCCAAATTGAAAATTTGGGATGGTACATCTTAGGGGCGTAAAACCAGGTGGAACGTATATGTATCTATTAGGACGTGTGTACATGTGCACAGCCGCGGAGTATGAAGTCAGCGAGTGAAATCACAACCAGCTCAGCATAGAACCTTCAACTGAGATCAATCAATGGGACAAAGATTGCCAATGACAGAGAAATCTTATTATTATTGGCTTGATTATTGTTACAGTAGAAAAACAGGTATGCAAATCAGTATTTAATCCATTGACAAGTGGATGGTTCCCTGTCCAACAAAGCATGCATTGACTCGACCATGTCGCATTATTGAAACGGAAAAAATGAATCATATATGTGAAAAATAATTTTTTCTTGATAAGGAGTGCTTTTATTAACTCAAAATGTAGCATTAGGGGATGCTATGCATGATGCATGGACAACCATCTGGCCACTGCATAGCTACGATTGAAGGCACATTATATATGGTAAGTGAATTTTCAACCATAATGTGCTTTCCATCGTAGTTATGGAGAGACCAGGTGGTTGTCCATGCATCATGCGTAGCATCCCCTAATGCTACATTTTGAGTTAATAAAAGCACTCTTTATCAAGAAAATGTATTTTTCACATTTCCATCGTAGTTATGCAGTGGCCAGGTGGTTGTCCATGCATCATGCATAGCATCCCCCTAATGCTACATTTTGAGTTAATAAAAGCACTCTTTATCAAGAAAAATGTATTTTTCACATATATGGGACAAATAATAAAGTAGTAGTGTCAATAATAAATATGGGAAAGTGAATTCGCAAAAAATGAGTTAGACTTGCACTAGTCCAAATTGTGTAACCATTGCAACTATATGGTATATTCATCACAGTAAAAGATTGGGATTATATAGTAGAAAGGTATCAAACGTTAATATCCCTTTACACGGCCCTAGTGGTTTAACTCCCCCATTGAGTTTTCGCCCAGTTTATTCTCGGGAGACAGGCGGTGACCAACTTCCATACCCGATCTCCGCTGGCGAGGGCGCCGGTCCTTCTCCCTCCGCTTGGCACTCCGACGGCCGGAGGGAGGGGGATCTCGTTCTTCTATTCTTGCTTAGTAGGTAGGGTTAGGGTTTGTCTACTGTGGTGCGTCGCTGTGGTGGTGGGAGCGGCTTCCGGGCAAATAAATGTGCTTTCCACCGTAGTTTTGCCGAGGCCGTGTGGTTGCCCATCATGTGTAGTATCCCCTTAGTGCTACATTTCGTGTTAATAGAAACGACCTTTCTCGAGGAAAAAATATTTTTTACTGGATACGGGAAAAATACTAAAGTAGTAGTGTTAGTGATAAATATCGACAAGTGAATTAGCGGAAAATGAGTTAGACTTGCACTAGTGCAAAATGTGTAAACATTGTACCTATATGGTATATTCATCATAGTAAAAGATTGTGATTATATATTCGAAAGGCACCAAGCGACAGAACATATGCTTACATTGTGAAGTAATTTTTTTGTGGTATTACTCACGGGTTTCTTTTCTTGGGTGATTTTCCTGGTTCGGCTCTACAGGGCACCTCCCGTACCCCCACCGATTTTGGCAAAGTTTGCTTAGACTGAAAGAAAGAGATCAATTTTTTTTTAAATTTAAAATTTGATTTAATAATTCAGGGCATTATTTTGACTGCTATTACTGGTAACCGGTGCCCACCAACATATTGTCCAACCGAAAAAACCTTGGTAATATAATTTTGTAATAGCGTTC
>NC_057796.1:54842410-54848717 GCF_018294505.1 Triticum aestivum
ATTGTGTACAAAACTAGTAATTAAAATTTTAGTGCCGTTGATGTTCAAGACTCTATTGCAATGCATGAGGCAATTGCCTTTTTTTGCAGGTAATTGCCTAGTTAATTACATAAATTTCCAGAAAGTGTATTCAATTCGTGAGAACTCATGATGTGATAGAATATTTATTCATGTTATGCAGAGTTTGTCAAAGATCCAGACTGACACTGCTCAAGATAAAATTCACAGGTTTTAACAAAAAAATGAGGATAAAATAAACTCCATGCCAAAAAACAAGATAAAACTCAATACAATCCCAATTTATTAATACATGTGAATACGAGACCAACATATGAACTTAGGAAAGTGTACAAATGCACCAAAGCAAGCACGTACAAACTACTAACACGTAATAGATTGATCCATATTTCCTTTCCACCTCTTAACACTTACTAATAAATACTAGCAAGTCTGCAGTAGATTCTCATATCATACTTCTTCGGCATCGATCAATCCAAACAAGAGAATTATTTTATATCTGGATCCTGAATTTGCCGATTAATTGGAAGTACTTGTATCCTTGCCTGAAATTAAAATAAAATTTCTGTACATCAGGTTTCAGCAGCGCCACATGAATTATATGCAGACGAATATATATCTACCATTTTTATCCGGCTTGTTTCTTAGTGCTTTATCTTTCTTCTTTTCTGCATGCATGCGAACGCATAAGAGACAACAATTGGTCATGTCAAGAGAAAGTGCAACAGAAATCTTTTGGAGAACGAGGAAAAGAAGCTAGATCAAAAAGGTAGGCCGACATCGACGATGGTGCATGCATGCACACGACGATCGGTATGTTAGCTTAGTAGCTACTCTTACTTAGAGACTAAAGTAATGTAATCTCGAGTGCTGGAGTACTACTAACCACCATTAGAAGCAGGTGGTTTCTGCACAGGCGCTGGTGGTTTCCCTGCACGGCAATATCAATCAATCAAACACTAGTACTACACGGATATGAAAATCAATCAGACACTAGTACTACATGGATATGAAAATCAATCAGTTTGCATTCATGCATGTGATTAAGATGTTAGGAGACCGGTTATGCTTTTCAATGTAACAGAAGGCCAAATTTGGAGAGGCTGCGATGAAGATAGAGTCGATGAGAACCTTGCGCATAAGTTTCCAGTCCAGGCATAGGACCTTTATTACTCGACGCTGAATGGCAATAAAAAGATATAAACTTTAATTTAATTGGTTAATGAACGGAACTATGATAGCTGGAGGTTAACTAGCTAGCTCACCCTTCGACTTGGGCGGCATGTTGTTTGGAGTAAGAGAGGCCTTGATCCCTAACTAGGCGTGTTCAGCAAGTTTGAGCTGTGGCCTGTGGATTGCCAAATGCTTGAAAAAAGTTCGCTTGTTATAGGCTTACGCATGGAAAAAACCTAGAAATTGCATTTAATTAGGACGATCATGACATCTCTTCAGGAAATATTTTATATATTATCTATTTACAAAACTGATTAATTAGACAGATGTATACATGCATAAATTCATACGAGTGCCACTGTCATTAAATCTTCAATTTGACCAGGGTTTTTGCCCAGTCTATGCATATATCACATAAGCAGTTCAGAGTTACAGGGATTTTTTTTGCATATGCCTACCAAATGGGAGCTGGGTTCCATTACTATTTATAATTATATCAGAACAGCAGTTCAGATGGAAATAAGTGAAACTGGATGATGTCCAAACAGACCAAAAGGCGAGAGTAACCTAGCTACATACGCACAGTAAATGGATAATTATTCGAAAGTAGATTCAGATGTTGTTTCTACCCCTCAGTAATGCACCCTAAAGTTCAGTTCCCTGAACATGGCTAAACCTAGCAAATATACTATTGTCCTGTCAAGTGACATATGTTGTGGTCCGCTTGTACATGGTTCAGGCTGGCTAGTATCCGCAGTAGTTCAACCCGCAAAAAAATAATATCCACAGTAGTTCACCTAAAAAACATGTATCTGCCCAAACTATATATGTTAATGAAAAATGCACAAAAATATATATTACTAGAAAACAACACGATATGTACGAACGAATCCACTCAATGTGTGAATGTCTCGCAAGAGTCTGGTCGAGTGTAATTTCGTTGATCATGCCACTTAAATTAGCACAAGTCGTTTGAGAGTTTTCTTAGGTAAAGTCTTTTGGGAGTTAATGCAATAGCTCTCTAACTAGCTACTAGGTCTTGATATTCTACATAAACAGCTACTGGTATGCAATAGCTCTCTAACTAGCTACTAGGTCTTGATATTCTACATAAACAGCTACTGGTATGCAGATGGTCTAACTATTATGGCGGAATTTTCCTTCATTTGACTAGCCGATGTGCATATATATGGTAGTTTTTTCCTTGATCCTTCCAAGTCGGAATAAAATTAATTTTTCAATACATCCAGTCAAGTCTTACGTGTATAATTTGCATGATATATTTCCTGATTATGTATTGGGCAGTTTGCTAATTAACAAGTACAAAATGAGCTTGGTATTTCTTCCAGGGAAGGAGACAAAGTAATTCTCAATAGTTTCTTTTTCGATAAATGACACTTTCATTCCATGGTTATATCAAGATGATACAGGTGTGCTGAGCATATATCAGACCTCTGCATAACAAAATGAACGCAACCATCGCTGTCCCGTGGTGCAGAGCATGGTCATCTAGAAAAGTCCCCGAGCGACATGTAAGGTTTCAAGCTAGATCCCTCGCTGGACGACTATGCCCTATCAACCTGTTCTGAAGTATATCTGATCATTACTAGAGACTACATCCTACATGTGCTCGGTCCGTTCAGAGACTGGTTGCCATAGGTTAGTCGTAATGGTAGTATCATAACTAGTATCATGCATGCCAACTAAGTAATTTTGATAGATGGCATACAATTAAATAAAGAAGAGGGTTGAGTATCATATCATGATACCATATCATAATAAATGTTCAAGAGGACCGGATGAGATCGGGGACATGAAGCGGAGTCTCGAAATGGTCAAGAGGTAAAGATTCATATATTGGAAGGCTATATTCGGACATCAGAAAGGTTCCGAGTGATTCGGGTATTTTTCAGAGTATCAGGGAGTTACAGGAATTCACCGGGAGAAGTATTGGGCCTTATTGGGCCATACGGGAATAGAGGACGCAGGCCAATGGGAAGGAGACACACCCCCCATGGGTCCGAATTGGACTAGGGGAAAGGGGTGGCGCCCCCCCTTGCCCTTTCCTACTCCCTTCCTCTTTCCCTCTTTCCTTCTCTCCTACTCCGAAAAGGAAAGGGGAATCCTACTAGGACTTGGGAGTCCTAGTAGGACTCCCCACACTTGGCGCGCCCCCTAGGGCCGGTCTCTCTCCCTCCCTCCTTTATATACGTGGCCAGGGGCACCCCAAAGGTACTCCAAGATTTGTCTTAGCCGTGTGTGGTGCCCCCCTCCACAGTTACACACCTCGATCATATCATCGTAGTGCTTAAACGAAGCCCTGCGCCGGTAACTTCATCATCACCGTCGCCACGCCGTCGTGCTGACGGAACTCTCCCTCGACCTCAACTGGATCAAGAGTTCGTGGGACGTCATCGAGCTGAACGTGTGCTGAACACGGAGGTGCCGTACATTCGGTACTTGGATCGGTCGGCTCGTGAAGACGTACAAGTACATCAACCGCGTTGATAAAACGCTTCGCTTTCGGTCTACGAGGGTATGTGGACACACTCTCCTCGCTCGTTGTTATGCATCACCTAGATAGATCTTGCGTGATCGTAGAATTATTTTTGAAATTACTACGTTTTCCAACAGTGGTATCAGAGCCAGGTCTATGCGTAGATGTTATATGCATGATTAGAACACAAAGAGTTGTGGGCGATAATAGTCATATTGCTTACCAACATGTCATACTTTGATTCGGCGGTATTGTTGGATGAAGCAGCCTGGACCAACATTACGCGTACGCTTACGCGAGACTGGTTCTACCGACGTGCTTTGCGCACAGGTGGCTGGCGGGTGTCAGTTTCTCCAACTTTAGTTGAATCGAGTGAGACTACGCCCGGTCCTTGTTGAAGGTTAAAATAGCACACTTGACGAAAAATCGTTGTGGTTTTGATACGTAGGTAAGAATGGTTCTTGCTAAGCCCGTAGCAGCCATGTAAAACTTGCAACAACAAAGTAGAGGACGTCTAACTTGTTTTTGCAGGGCATGTTGTGATGTGATATGGTCAAGACGTGATGATATATAAATTTTTGTATGAGATGATCATGTTTTGTAAAGTTATCGGCAACTGGTAGGAGCCTTATGGTTGTCTCTTTATTGTATAAGATGCAAGTGCCATATAATTGCTTTACTTTATCGCTAGGCGATAGCAATAGTTGCAAAAGCAATAATTGGCGAGACAACCATGTGATGACACATTGATAGAGATCAAGATGATGGAGATCATGGTGTCATGCCGGTGACGATGGAGATCATGACGGTAATTTGGAGATGGAGATCAAAGGCACAAGATGATGATGGCCATATATCATTGTCACATATTTTGGTTGCATGTGATGTTTATCTTTTATGCATCTTATTTTTCTTAGTTCGGCGGTAGCTTTATAAGATGATCCCTTACTAAAATTTCAAGGTATAAGTGTTCTCCCTGAGTATGCACCGTTGCGACAGTTCTTCGTGCTGAGACACCACGTGATGATCGGGTGTGATAAACTCTACCTTCACATACAGCGGGTGCAAGCCAGTTTTGCACACGCAGAATACTCGGGTTAAACTTGACGAGCCTAGCATATGCAAATATTGCCTCGGAACACTGGAGACCAAAAGGTCGAACGTGAATCATATAGTAGATATGATCAACATAGTGATGTTTACCATTGAAAACTACTCCATCTCACGTGATGATCAGACATGGTTTAGTTGATATGGATCACGTGATCACTTAAATGATTAGAGAGATGTCTATCTAAGTGGGAGTTCTTAAGTAATATGATTAATTGAACTTTAATTTATCATGAACTTAGTCCTCGTAGTATTTGCATAACTATGTTGTAGATCAATAGCTCGCGATGTAGCTCCCCGTTTATTTTTGATATGTTCCTAGAGAAAAATAAGTTGAAAGATGATAGTAGCAATGATGCGGACTTGGTCCGTGATCTGAGGATTATCCTCATTGCTGCATAGAAGAATTATGTCCTTGATGCACCACTAGGTAACAGACCTATTGCAGGAGCAGATGCACACGTTATGAACGTTTGACAAAGCTCGGTATAATGACTACTTAATAGTTTAGTGCACCATGCTTTACGGCTTAGAACCGGGACTTCAAAAAGGTTTTGAACGCCACTGAGCATATAAGATGTTCCAAGAGTTGAAATTGGTATTTCATACTCATGCCCGTGTAGAGAGGTATGAGACCTCTGACAGTACTTTGCCTATAAGATGGAGGAGAATAGCTCAACCAGTGAGCATGTGCTCAGATTGTCTGGGTACTACAATCACTTGAATCAAGTGGGAGTTAATCTTCCAGATAAGATAGTGATTGACAGAATTCTCTAGTCACTATCTGTAAGGGCATATTTATCCCTAAGGTGTTTTAGTGATTGATGACAATGCTTTTGCGTACTAATCGTGTGCCTTGAGTATTTCAGACTTTTCATCACTAGGCTCAAGACGGTTTGGTGCCCCTCGAAGACTATTGAAGACGGCGTTTTTCTACGTTTCTTCTCGGTGGATTTGAGTCGTAGGAAAGCCGTACTATTACACTACAAAAAAAGACACATCCGTGACATTTTGGGCCGAACAAAATTTTTTTCTGTCATACATATGAAACTTCTATGACGATAATTGTGACAAAACCCGGTATCATCATAGATGTGGTGGGCTCCTACTTCTATGACAAAAAATCATGACAGAAAATGGGCTTTTCGTCCTGGGCGGGCCGGAGACGCAGCTGCATGACATTCTTTGGGCCGTCCATGAGGGAAAAAACCGTGGTAGAAGCGAGGGCGAGGAAAATTTCAGGGAGTTCCCGGTTACGGTGGGAGGTCGGGGGCCGAGCGATGCACATTTCTCTCGTACACGTACGCGCGTGTGTGCGAGGCGTTGGCTCTAACTGAACCCGAGCGAGGCGTTGGGCTCTAACTGAACCCGAGCGATTGCACTGCAGGCTACGCGTTACTGAACCCGAGCGATCGATCGATGGCTGTTAACTGAACCCGATCGAGCGATTCCTTCGCTACTGCTGCTAACTGAAGCCGATCGATGCTGCCTCTGGGATGAACAGTGAGC
>NC_057796.1:54849378-54865363 GCF_018294505.1 Triticum aestivum
CAGTTCCTCCGTTTCGACCGTAGGAGGTCCGTTTCGTCCGTTTTGCGGTACGCCACACCCCTCCCTATCAACAGGACCCCCGTTTCGACCGTAGGAGGTCCGTTTTGTCCGTTTGCCGGTACGCCACACCCCTCCTGATCAACAGGACCCCCGTTTCGAACGTAGGAGGTCCGTTTCCTCCGTTTTGCGGTACGCCACACCCCTCCCGATCAACAGGACCCCGTTCCGAACGTAGGAGGTCCGTTTCCTCCGTTGTGCGGTACACCAGGCCTCGTTTCCATCGCCTGTTCCGTCCAAGCCCTCCCGATGAACACGACCACACATTCCATTCCGACCCAGCCGGTTGGCTCCCACGCGTTCCGTTGCCTCCCGATGAACACGACGCATTCCGTAGCCTGCCCATGAACACGATGCATTCCGTTGCCTCCCCATGAACACGACGACGACGCTGTTTCTCCGTTCCGGCCCAGCCATGTACACGAGCCCTGGCCGTACGTATGCGCCAGTAGGCGTTCGAGACCCCGCCCGTATGTACACATACGTGGCCGTATTTTCTTTCTTGCACCCTGGCCGATGTACGTACGTGTACATGCTACATGCGCGCCTCTACTACGACGCGTACGCGCCTCTACTACGACACGTGCGTGCCTCTACATCAACCAGTATATATGTACGTATACGTTCGCGACCAGAATGACAACGCTATGTACTCTTCGACCAGGTGGGTCCCGACTGTCAGGCACTTCCTTGCCTGCGAAGATGTAGCTAGTGGGTCCCAGCAGTCAGGGGGGCGAATGGTTTTTATTTTTGCCCGGACGCACTTCCTTTCATGCGAAGATGTAGCTAGTGGGTCCCAACAGTCAGGTGCAAACGTTTTTTTCGCGAAATACGGTGGCCCGTCCGGTGGGTACCCGCTGTCAGGTGGAGGAATAATTATTTTGCACGTAATAAGGAAGCACATCCTTGCTGCGGCCGTGGACCCAGCTGCAGCCTCTCCACGTACAGTCCACGTCCGATGGAAGCCGTTCCTTGACCACGTTGACCACGCCGCGCCGAGAGCACCAGGGCGGTGGACGAAGCCGAGGCCTAGGAAGGGGACGACGCGGAGCCGGGGAAGACGCGACAGTTGATGCCCATGCGTAGAGGAGTACGAGGGTTCACTGGTTCGCTGCGGCGTGAGGCTGCCGTCGCCGCAGAATAACAGGGGGTGTGGGTGAGTAGAGGGATGGCCTGGCTAGCGGTGGGAGTAGTAGGGGGTGGTGAGGCCTCCGCCTCATCGCAGCCGGCCACGGGAGGCAGGAGCACGAGGCACGACCGGCGCTGGTTTGGGCGGCTGGAGCAAAAAGACCAGAGGTTGAAGAAGCACGACGGCCGTTGGATTGACATCGTACGATCACTGGAGCTAGAATCGTGCATATTGACTAAGTTGACAAAGCCCTCCGTCCCCGTCAACTTAGTAGGCCCATAAGTCAGCATGCCACTATACTGGGTCCCAGCTAACAGGGGGAGTATTCATTTTTTTGTGCGTAATAAGGAGGCACTTCCTTGCGTGCGAAGATATAGCTGGTGGGTCCGAGCTGTCAGCGGCGGTAACATTTTTTCACGAAATACAGAGGCCCTTTCGGTGGGTCCCTGATGTCAGGTGTAGGAATAATTATTTTGCGCGTAATAAGGAGGCATTTCCTTGCGTGCGGCCGTGGACCCAGCTGTCGGCCTCTCCATGTACAGTCCACTTCAGATGCATGTCGGTCGTTGACCACGTTGACCAGGCCGCGCCGAGAGCACCAGGGCGGTGGACAACGGCGAGGCCTAGGAAGGGAACGGCACGGAGGCAGGGAAGACTCGGCAGTTGTTTCCCACGCGGAGGGGAGTACGATTGTACGAGGGTTTACTGGTTCGTCTGCCGTCGCTAGAGAATAACAGCAGGTGTGGGTGAGTTGAGGGATGGTTAGGCCAGCGATGGGAGTACGGTGGGGCGGTGAGGCCTGCGCGGCAGCAGAGCCGGCCGCGGGGAGGAGGGAGCAGGCAGTCCCGCCGGCGCTTGTTTGAGCGGCTGGAGCTGGAAGAGGAAAGATTGAAGAAGCACGACGGCCGTTGGATGGCCATCCAACAGTCACTGCTTGTGCGTCAACCTTTTTTTAGGAAAGCCTCAAATCTTTGGAAAACAGCATACATCCCATCTGCCATTATTTCTAATAATTTACAGCCCATTTGCTAATTATTAAGGTTTTTTTGAGCCCATATTCTTTTTGTTAGCATTACAGCCCATATTGTGGCCACGGTTAAAAAATTATACGAAATTTTGCATATTTCGGTGCGGTCCGAACTATTTTTAATCCCGAAATTTCGACTCACATTCAAACTGATTTTAAAAATAAATGTATATCAATATAAAATCCAACAAATTCTCCACGCATAAAAATTAATGTAATTTAAAATCTCGAAATGAAAAAAAGATATTTGAAACTAATTGCCGGTTTGATGTGTTTTAAAAATGTACAGCCCATTTCTCATTACTGATGGGCCATTTTCTCGGCCAGCCGAATGCAAGCTCTCCTCGTCTTGAAAGATTTGCAGCCCAACAGGCCTGACAAAGTGACTTACTTGGCAAATCACAAAAAAACTGGGCTATGGCCGTGGACCCAGTTGTCAGCCTTTCCACGTACAGTACTCTTCCGATGGAAGTCGTTTCTTGACCACGTTGACCATGCCGCGCGGAGAGCACCACGGCGGTGGACGACGGCAAGGCCTAGGAAGGGGACGACGCGGAGCCGGGGAAGACGCGGCAGTGGAAGCCCGCGCGGAGAGGAGTACGAGGGTTCACTGGTTCGGCTGCGGTGTGAGGCTGCCGTCGCCGCAGGGCCTGGCCAGCGGTGGGAATAGTAGGGGGCGGTGAGGCCTCCGCGGCAGCACAGCCGGCCATGGGAGGCAGGAGCATGCGACACGACCGGCGCTGCTTTGGGCGGCTGGAGCAAGAAGACCAGAGGTTGAAGAAGCAATACGGCCGTTGGATGGACATCGTACGGTCACTGGGGCTAGAATCATTCATATTGACTAAGTTGACAAAGCCCTTCATCCCCGTCAACTTAGTAGGCCCACTAGTCAGCCTCCCACCAAGGTGGGTCCCAGCTAGCCGGGGGAGTATTCATTTTTTTGTGCGTAATAAGGAGGCACTTCCGATGGGTCCGAGCTGACAGCGGGGGGAACGTTTTTTTGCGAAATACGGTGGCCCATCAGGTGGGTTCCAGTAGTCAGGGGGCAAACTTTTTTTCGCAAAATACGGTGGCCCGTCCAGTGGGTCCCTGCTGTCAGTTGGAGGAATCGTTATTTTCCGCGTAATAAGGAGGCACTTACTTGCTGCGGACGTGGAGCCAGCTGAGACTCTCCACGTACGGTATACTTTCGATGGAAGTCGTTCCTTGACCACGTTGACCTCGCCACGTTCCGTTGCATGCATGCGTCCATGGGCGTGGTGCGTCCCCACTGTCAGCCTCTCACGTACAGTCATCCTCCGATGACTCTCAGTTGTTGACCACGTTGACCACACCGTGCCGAGCGCACCCAGACCGGAACGACCCGGAGATGGGGAAGATGGGGCAGTGGAGTCGTAGATGGAGAGGAGTGGGAAACTTCACTGGTTCGGGTGCACAGCAGCACTGCCGCGGTGCCGCCCACGGGAGACAGGAGCAAGAACAGAGGTTGAAGAAGGAGCACGGCTGTCGGATTAACATCCAACGGTCCAGCTGCTAGAATCATTTGTTGATTATGTTGACAAAGCCGTGCGTACACGTCCGCTTAGTAGGCCCACAAGTCAGTCACCAAATCTGATGGGTCCCAGCTGTCAACGGGATGAATAATTTTTTTTGCAAAACAAGGAGGCACTTCCTTCCGTGCGAAGATACAGCCGGTGGGTCCCAGCTGTCAGGTGGAGGAAACATTTTTTCAGATTAATAAGGAGGAACTTTCCTTGCGTGCGACCATGGACCTCGTGGGTCCCAGCCGTCAGGCTCTCCACGTACAGTCCTCTTCCGATGACTCTCGTTTGTTGACCACGCCGCACCGAACGCAGCGAGGCGGTGGACGATGGCGAGGCCCCAGACGGGAACGACTCGGAGATGGGAAAACGCGGCAGTGGAGTCGCAGATTGAGAGGAGGAGAAGGGTTATAACTGGTTCTGTTGCGGCGTGGGGCTGTAGTCTGTGGAGAATAACAGGAGGTGTCAAGGGGTGGAGGGATAGCCTGGCCGGCGGTGGGGTCACTACTAGGAAAAGGGCTATAGATAATATGGACACTAATGGCGCACCACACATGTGGTGCGCCACTACTATATACTAATGGCGCACCATGTGTTGGTACGCCATTAGTGTCCAAATACTAATGGCGCACCACATCCACGGTGCGACACTACTAACAATTTTTTTATTTTTGTTCAAAACTAGTAATGGCGCACCAGGGGATAGTGCGCCACTACTAGTTTTACTAGTAATGGCGCACCACACCCTCGGTGCGCCACTACTAACAATTTTTTTTTCAAAACTAGTAATGGCGCACCAGGGGACAGTGCGCCATTACTAGTTTTAACTAGTAATGGCGCACCATACCCTCGGTGCGCCACTACTAACAATTTTTTTATTTTTATTTCAAAGTTAGTAATGGCGCACCGTGGGTGTGGTGCGCCATTAAACTAGTAATGGCGCACCACACCCACGGTGCGCCATTAGTAACTTTGCCCAAAAATTCCACCAAATGCACCCCCCTCCCCGTGGACCACCTTTTCAGTTTTAGAAAAAATAAAAGGAAATGATGGAAATGTCAAAAAAATAAAATAAGTTTCCCATGTGATATGTGGTCTAGTTGTTGGGCAAATTTACAAATATGAATTTCGACTTTATTTGCAAAATCTCTCTGGAATTTGTAAAATGGGCATAACTTTTGCATACGAACTCGGATTAAAAAGTTTTATATATGAAAAATCATCTACTCGAAAAGTTACATACGAATTGAATCGGGGGAACGTTGTTCAACATCTTCAAAATCCCCAAAAACCTAGCAGAACGAAAGATACAGGGCTTTTAAGATCTAGAGGGGGGAAATGAAAAAAAAAATTCAAACTTACTAGTGGCGCACCATTTGCTAGGTGCGCCACTAGTAACAGAAAAAAAATTGGTTTAAAAAAACTTTTTTTTTGGAATTTTTTTTTTCAAGATATGATATGTAATATGACCGGGAAGTTTGAAATATTTTTTCAAATTTGATAACACTCATGAACATGAACAAAGTCCTAGACATCAACAAGGTTTAATAAGATTGATATGATAGATATATCAACAAGTGCCTGTGAAGTGAGCTGGGGTTGGATAGAACTCTGAAGTTAAGTGTGCTTGGGCTGGAGTAGTGTGAGGATGGGTGACCTTTCGGGAAGTTTGACCACGGAGTGCGATTTGACTTGAGATTAAACATATTGACCCAAGATTAAGCCGTAGTGACCCGAGATTAAGAAAAAATGAAAAAAATATTTTTGAAAAAAAATGTTAGTAATGGCGCACTGCCTGGTGCGCTATAGTATACCAGATACTAATGGCGCACCTGTGGTGCGCCATTAGTAGAAAAATCTAATGGCGTGATGCTAGTGGCATACCTGTAGTGCGCCATTAGTAGGTAAAACAGGTGCGCCACTAGCAGGTCTTTTCCTAGTAGTGGGTAGCGCTTCGCAGCGATGCGTGCTAAGCAGAGCCGCTAGCCGCCGGAAGCCGGACCAGGCGGTCCCGACGACGCTGGAGGAAGAAGACGAGAGATTGAAGGTGCATGCCGGCCGTTGGATGTAAGTCCAATGGCTGTGGTTGACACAATCATTTATTGACCAAGTTGACAACGCCCTGCGTAGGCTTCGACTTATTGGCCCACATGTCAGCCTGCAAAAATGTGCCATATATTTAACCCATGTTTTCTAGAATGTACAGTCCATTTGCTGGGCTGGGTGAACAAATAATTTCGCATCAATCAGGCCCATTTATATTTTCTAAGAGATCCCAGCCCATTTGCACTTCCTTGAAATACACGAATTAGGTGGGCTCGTTATATATATAATGTTAGGTTAGAAGGAGCAATTAATATCAAAGAATAAACCGGAGAGGCACATTATATATATATAATTAAGAAATTAGCGAGTTATTGCTCAAAATAAAAATGAGCGCGTTATTATTAAATTGGTCCTTAAAATCTTCGCAAGCTTTTGTACGCAATCACGAGGATTTTCCTTGCCTGTGAGTCAAAAACAACCAGGATTTTCCTTGCCAACTTCCGTTAAACATTTACTTTTATAAGTTAATAACACGTGGGATGTTTTTATAATGTATATATAAGTCTCTATAAAATATACGATAATAGTAATAATATAAATATATATAATGTGGTTAGAAGGGAAAACATAAATTGGACACAACATTACTTTTATAAGAGACCTGCGTTTTACACCCCACAGTAGGCATACTAACAAGTTCAAGGGACGCGGCTTTTTTGCTCCTAGGTGCATATGCACCCATTGTCGAAAACACACATTTTGAAAAGTTAAAAAATTCGGAACAAAAATCCCGCGTGTATATCCGGACATTTTATGTCCGTTCACAAGGTTTCGGTGAAAAACGACGTTTTTTGTGGCTTGTGTAAAAAAGTAGGAGCAAAAGGTAATATCCCCAAGTTCACAGACAAATACAACAGAAAAGGTAAACATTCATATCAAACTCAGGTTCACAGGACACGTTCATATTCATAGCCAACATTCACTATCAACAACTCGAAAGATTCATATATACACAAGCTCAGCATATCTATGCATCCAAATGATTGATAGATCACATGACAATATTCATACATAATTCACAAAAAGATTCAGATATATACATGTTCAGTATGTTTATACATCCAAATGATTGAGATCACAACCAATATGATCCATGGACGAACTTTAATTACCTAGGGTACAGACTGGTAAATGGTGTTCAATCGGAGGTACTTCTTGCTAAAATTAGTTCTTGTACGAGTAAACTTTCGAGTACATAAGAGGCAGCACAGACAATCTCAACTTTGCTTGTAGGTTTATCCTTAAATAGTGGCCTCGTGCCGAGGAAGGTTGAGCAACTTGGCCACTACTTTCATCCAACTAGTTTACTGGCTCATCTTGGTCCTGTATCTCGCCAAAATTCTACATTGCAGACGAGAAAGGAGGCGGTTGAGAAAATGAACCACCCAAATTTTTTGTGCAGTTCAACTGAAATGGAGCATCCTTGGCGTGCAGACTGATTAAGTGCCAGATGAATATACGCGTCAACCAACTTGTCTGGATTCTTTAGACTCCATGCCATACAGTTCGCTACCATATGTGCCGATAACCAAAAGACACAAGTTGGGACCAAAGACTGGACTGCGTTTTTCTGGGCTATGCACCAAGCAATATTTTTGGCGTTCACTCTCCTAATACTTCGAGTTTGACAATTGGTTGACGCCGGTTGATACTCGAATGAATATAGGCACTTCTTGTCAACATCGATGCTTGTCTGAGTGAACTTTGGATTACATAGCAGCAGCATAAGTACCTGTCCATCTGATCATTTTGTGCAGTTCTACTGAAATCATCCGATGTAATGATTTGCCTGCGAGTTCAGGCTCCAAATTACTCCTTTATGAAATCGGCAAACAGTAGCACAATACCAAATTACCAATACATATGACAGGCACAATAATCAGGATAAAGACCAGTACCAACCTGTGTGAGGTAGCATATCAATTACTATTTCCTTTGACTGGAAGCCGAGATAAGCCAAGCGACTGACAGCAAAGGAAGAAAGCAAGCGGAGATTAGCGACTGACAGGAAAGGACGGAAGTTGTCGAGGCAATGAAGCACCCAAAGTTTTTGTGCAGTTTCACGAAAATCGAGCATCCCTATTGGCACATATATTGAGAGAGTGAGATTACTGTAATAGTGGGACTAGTTGATGAAATATACACTAACAAATAGAAGCACCCTCATTATCTTAATGGGTAAAGTTAGCAACATAGTAGTCTTGCTTAAAGAGAGGTATTAGTTTATTTAATCAGTGCCAATTAGCTCAATTCAACACTCAAAGCATTGCCATTTATCATAGGTTGCAGAACTTTAACGTGCAAAGATAAAGGAGTTTCTCATGACAGTAGCACGATACAAATAGAGATGACAGCAAACTAATATGGATGAAGGCCTTAGGCCCGTACCAACCTGAGAAAAAAGCTTATTCATGTAGTCCCATAAGAGATGATAAAACACTCACTAGAATCACACAATAGTATATATTTTTGTGCACTTCAAATGTATGGTTGAAATCACTCTTGTTTACCAGTGCTGAGATTATATCGAATGATTATCGAGAACTTCCAGCAGAGTGAAAGCACTGGCTGGGATACAGTTCATTGTATTGTCTTGTCTTGTGTAGTTCCACTAAAATGTATGATTGGCACAACATGATCCCTGTTTGCACAAGTAGGAACAAGGTGAAACCTTCATTAGCTTAGTGAGAAAGGATAGAAAGACATTAGCATATTACTCAAACAGTAGCATCAAATTCATGATGGACAATACGCAAAACATTGCCTCATTGAACCAATGGCAATAAATTGACATGCAAAACAATAGCACTATTATGCCATGACACTAATAATATTCCCTCCCTGCTCCACCACATGATTCACTTCCATAGACAAACATACACACGTACATGATTCAGCATAGGGTCCTACTAAAGATTTGTTTAACTCCAACAGGAAAATTAGGCAGTAATAAATTAGTGGTACTTAAGTACTCCTAATTAATTATGTGAGACATCAGAAGTGGAAGGGCTCCCTGGAGGATCGTCTCACATGTAAGGTAGTCGTTGCCAGAGCCCTTGAATGGCCTCGACTGAGGCCTCTGGCTTCAGCAAGATCGTCTTGGCACTGTTTATTCTTCTTCTTCTTCCTCTTCATGCTCTGTTTCTCTTTCTCCTCACCAGTTGGTGAAACCAAGTACATGATTGGCCTTCTAATTAAGAATTGGTTTTGTCAGTGAGGGAGCACAAGTGTACTAGTAAAAAACTGCATTATTTTCTCATGGCAGTCGGAAAATAGAGATGAACACATGCATTAAATATCATTCTTACCTAAAGGAAGGTTATGGCGCCAATATGGATGATGAGGATTGGAACACAGATCTCCCTTTGTGCAGTTCCACCAAAATGAACCAATTGTTCCATTCTGACATTCCAGTTAAACAGCACAAAAGTCACTTCTTTTAAGAAGAGTTTTGTGCAGTGCACCAAAAGGTCACAACAGCAACCAGGTGAATTGGATATCCCTGTTTGCACAAAAAGGCACAGAGGAAACAGTCAGAGTCTCAAACAATTACAGGCAAAAACATTTGGCTAAACTTGTCATGGCTTATAACAGTGGCATGGCTTCATTTTTACCAGGGACATTAGATTAAGAACAACTAAGGCTGCGTTCGGTTCACAGGTTTGGTGCAGGATTTTCGTAGGGACACAATTCCTACGGTATTCTTTCCCTTCCAACCGTTCGGAACACGGGAAAGGTGGATAGTGTTTCATAGGAAAGCTGGTCTGGTAGTACTTATTCCATAGAATTAGAAACATCGACGCGCTGCTCATTTTTTGGGCGGAAGCCCGAGGCAGGCGCTCGCTGCCATGCGTTAGACATGTTGCTGTGCTGTGTTGCCGGAATAAAAAAATCAACCTATGTGTGGTACGTGAGGTGAGGACAAGAGTAGTCACTGTGCAGCTGAATAAACAAATAGCATCTCATACTGCCAAGCATGCTACTCTAAAAAAACAAATCTGTGGGCGGTGGTGGCACCGGGACCCCGCCGGCGCTGATCCTCCATGACCCGGGCACACGCATGTCTGGCGGGACCAGGTACTCGGCCTCGTAGAGGAGCCGAGCTTCGTCGTCGTGAAGGTGGCGGCGGCCGCAGCCGTTCGCCGCCGCGCCGTCGCCTGGGAAGCGCTCGGCCATGGTTGAACTGGAGACAGCGAGAGGAAAGGGAGGGATGGGGGAGAAACGGCGCGTCGGCGGTGGAGGGCTGTGCGTCACTGGCGCGCTGGGGTCAGCTTATATAGGCGGGGCGCCGCGTGTACGCGTTGCCGCCGTGTGTACGCGTGGCGGGCAAGGGACGCGCGTCGTCCGGTCTTCACTGCGCCGCCCGTGAGGCATCAATGGAGGAGGCTGACCGGCGCGGCAGCTTTGTGTTGGAAATATGCCCTAGAGGCAATAATAAATTGGTTATTATTATATTTCCTTGATCAAGATAATCGTTTATTATCCACGCTAGAATTGTATTGAGAGGAAACTCAGATACATGTGTGGATACATAGACAACACCATGTCCCTAGTAAGCCTGTAGTTGACTAGCTCGTTGATCAATAGATGGTTACGGTTTCCTGACCATGGACATTGGATGTCGTTGATAATGGGATCACATCATTAGGAGAATGATGTGATGGACAAGACCCAATCCTAAGCGTAGCACAAGATCGTGTAGTTCGTCTGCTAAACCTTTTCTAATGTCAAGTATCATTTCCTTAGACCATGAGATTGTGCAACTCCCAGATACCGTAGGAATGCCTTGGGTGTACCAAACGTCACAACGTAACTGGGTGGCTATAAAGGTGCACTACAGGTATCTCCGAAAGTGTCTGTTGGGTTGGCACGAATCGAGACTGGGATTTTTCACTCCATGTAAACGGAGAGGTATCTCTGGGCCCACTCGGTAGGACATCATCATAATGTGCACAATGTGACCAAGGAGTTGATCACGGGATGATGTGTTACGGAACGAGTAAAGAGACTTGCCGGTAACGAGATTGAACAAGGTATCGGGATACCGACGATCGAATCTCGGGCAAGTAGCATACCAATAGACAAAGGGAATTGAATACGGGATTGATTGAATCCCCGACATCGTGGTTCATCCGATGAGATCATCGTGGAACATGTGGGAGCTAACATGGGTATCCAGATCCCGCTGTTGGTTATTGGCCGGAGAACGTCTCGGTCATGTCTGCATGGTTCCCGAACCCGTAGGGTCTACACACTTAAGGTTCGATGACGCTAGGGTTATAGGGAATAGATATACGTGGTTACCGAATGTTGTTCGGAATCCCGAATGAGATCCCGGACGTCACGAGGAGTTCTGGAATGGTCCGGAGGTAAAGATTTATATATGGGAAGTCCTGTTTTGGTCACCCGAAAAGTTTCGGGTGCTATCGGTAATGTACCGGGACCACCGGGAGGGTCCCGGGGGTCCACCAGGTGGGGCCACCAGCCCCAGAAGGCTGCGTGGGCCAAGTGTGGGAGGGGACCAGCTCCAGGTGGGCTGCTGCGCCCCCCACCAAGGCCCAAGGCGCAGGGAGAGTGGGAGGGGGCAAACCCTAGGTCCAGATGGGCCTTAAGGCCCACCCTAGTGGCGCCCCCCTCTCTTTTCCCCTTGGCCGCACCCTAGATGGGTTTTGGGGGCTGCCGCCACCCCTGGGGAGGGAACCCTAGATGGGGGCGCAGCCCCTCCCCTTCCCCTATATATACTTGAGGTATTTGGGGCTGCAAACACACGAGATGATCTCTCTCTTGGCGCAGCCCTACCTCTCTCCCTCCTCCTCTCCCGCGGTGCTTGGCGAAGCCCTGCAGGATTGCCACGCTCCTCCATCACCACCACGCCGTCGTGCTGCTGCAGGACGGAGTCTTCCCCAACCTCTCCCTCTCTCCTTGCTGGATCAAGGCGTGGGAGACGTCACCGGGCTGCACGTGTGTTGAACGCGGAGGCACCGTTCTTCGGTGCTTAGATCGGAATCAACCGCGATCTGAATCGCTACGAGTACGACTCCTTCATCCGCGTTCTTGCAACGCTTCCGCATCGCGATCTACAAGGGTATGTAGATGCACTCCCCTTCCCCTCGTTGCTAGATTACTCCATAGATTGATCTTGGTGTTGCGTAGAAAATTTTGAATTTCCGCTACGTTCCCCAACACTTTGGCATTGAGTCGCTGCGGGAAACAAGGCGATGAGGACGACAGAGCGGCGAGAAGAGAGACGAGTCGCTGGCAAGGAGGGCCCGCGGCTATTTCGCGGAAAAAACGATTCGCCCGGCGCCCCCGGGCGCCCCCTAGCGCGTCGGGTTCGGCCTGGGTCCGCTGGCACTAATTTCGGCCCAGGCCGGCGAAAATCGGGCTCCTGGAGGCGCGACTTGGCCGTTTTTTCGATGAAGGCGCGAAAAAATCGCCTGGGGAGGCCCTTCTGGGGGCGCGGCTGAAGATGCTCTCACAGACAGCGCGACATGGCATATGCGTACATTGTGCAAGGAATTTCTTGTTGTATTACTTAGGGATTTTTCACTCAGCGTATTCTCGAGTAACCAGCTCTACATATCCCACTTCCCCCTAGAGAAGAAAAATGACCTGTATTTACAAATTAGTTTTTTAGAAAGTTTGGCCAAATTCCAAAAATTTAGATACCTTTTGGTAAATTTAAAATTCCTTTGAATAATTCCAGGTGTTATTTTGACTAGTATTGTAACGCCCACGATGCGGCTATATCTCCCACGTGTCGAGGCACGACTTAGAGGCATAACCGCATTGTGGTTTTGTCGCAAGAAGGGTCATCTTCACACAATCCCATGTAATGAAGAAGAATGGGATAACGAGAGTTGGCTTACAATCGCCACTTCACACAATACATAAATATGATTCAAACATCATCCAAAATACACACATAGACCATCTACGGTCAAAATCCAAATGAAAATAAGATAACCCTAAATGCTAGATCCCCGATCGTCCCAACTGGGCTCCACTACTGATCATCAGGAAATGAAACATAGTAACGACCACGTTCCTTGTCGAACTCCCACTTGAGCTCGGTTTCGTCATCGGCACTGGCATCGTCGGCACCTGCAACTGTTTTGGTAGAATCTGTGAGTCAGGAGGACTCAGCAATCTCACACCCGCGCGATCAAGACTATTTAAGCTTATAGGAAAGGATGGTTTAATGAGGTGGAGCTGCAGCAGGCACTAAGCATATATAGTGGCTAACATACGCAAATGAAAGCGAGAAGAGAAGCAACGGAACGGTCGTCATCTAGTAATGACCAAGAAGTGATCCTGAACTCCTACTTACGTCATTCATAACTCAAACCGTGTTCACTTCCCGGACTCCGCCGAGAAGAGACCATCACGGCTACACACGCGGTTGATGTATTTTAATTAAGTCAAGTGACAAGTTCTCTACAACCGGACATTAACAAATTCCCATCTGCCTCATAACCGCGGGCACGGCTTTCGAAAGATAATACCCTGCAGGGGTGTCCCAACTTAGCCCATCATAAGCTCTCACGGTCAACGAAGGATAAACCTTCTCCCAGAAAGACCCGATCAGTCTCGGAATCCCGGTTTACAAGACATTTCGACAATGGTAAAACAAGACCAGCAAAGCCACCCGAATGTGCCGACAAATCCCGATAGGAGCTGCACATATCTCGTTCTCAGGGCACACCGGATTGTCCAAGCTTCCGATAGGCGAGCCCAGAGTTGCCCCTGGTGGCCACCGGAGACTGACAGGTTGGACCAATACTCAGAGGAGCACTGGCCCGGGGGTTTAAATAAAGATGACCCCCGGGCTCACGAAAACCCGGGGGAAAAGGCTTAGGTGGCAAATGGTAAAACCAAAGTTGGGCCTTGCTGGAGGAGTTTTATTCAAGGCGAACTGTCAAGGGGGTCCCATAAATCACCCAACCGCGTAAGGAACGCAAACTCAAGGAACATAATACCGGTATGACGGAAACTAGGGCGGCAAGAGTGGAACAAAACACCAGGCATAAGGCCGAGCCTTCCACCCTTTACCAAATATATAGATGCATTAATTAAATAAGAGATATTATGATATCCCAACATATCCATGTTCCAACATGGAACAAACTTCATCTTCACCTGCAACTAGCAACACTATAAGAAGGGCTGAGCAAAAACGGTAACTTAGCCAAACAACGGTTAGCTAGGAAAGGATGGTTAGAGGCTTGACATGGCAATATGGGAGGCATGATATAGCAAGTGGTAGGTAGCACAACATGGCAATAGAACAAACAACTAGCAAAGCAAAGATAGAAGTGATTTCGAGGGTATGGTCATCTTGCCTGCAAGGTTCTCAGAGTTGTCGAAAGCTTGATCCTCGTAAGCATACTCAACAGGTTCCTCGTTCACGAACTCGTCTACCGGCTCTACCCAAGACAAGAACACAAGCAATGGAACCACAATCAATCACGAGAAATGCACAAGCAACATGATGCACAACATGTATGATATGCGAGATGTGATATGCGATGCATATGCGTGTTCCGGAGGAAAAATGATGAACAAGGCAGTAACTTGGCAAACCAAACATGCCACTGGAAAGATGAGAAGATTTCGGTTGAAATCGATATAAAGATCACCGGAAACGGATGCACGGTTTGCAAATGGCAAGCAAAACAAGAATGACACGAATCTGCGATTAACAGCATGATAACACTTAGAATCCAAAAATAACAATGCTACAGCACTCCAACATAGCAACAAGGCATATGGCAGCAATCTACAGGAAATGCTTGACAAAAGATGAACACTGAGCTACGGCTAGATCACAACATAACAGGCTCAAAAAAGCATGGCAAAAGTGTAAAAGATAGCAGGTTCACAGACTTGGTGAAATTACTGGACATGGCTGAAACAGCATCAGGTAGCAATGTTTAAAGCATGAAATGAACATGCTACAGGAACTTAACATGGCAAAACAAGGCATGGCAGTATTTTACTAAATGCTTATGACAAAAGTCCCTTACTGACCATAAGCCAAAAAGGACAAGAAGATATGATGGCAACCATGTAAACATAGCAAGTTTCGTTAACAGGTTTCAGACAGCAGAAAACAGAGCATGGCAGAAACAGACATTATGAAAGCATCTTTGTGAGCTTGATGCACTCACCACAAAGCAATGCATGACAAAACAAGCATACCTACAGCAAGATGGCAAGTTTATGAAGCTACCCATGGGAAAAGCAAGTACATAACATGTATGAAACAACTACAACAAGCTTGGAAAAATTGAATATCATGTTAAGAATCTGCCAGAAATATTTTATAGCAAAAGTAGAGCAAGATTGAGTCATTCTATGGCACTCCATAATTGCAAACAACGGAATGAATGGATCAATTACAACAATATATCAAAACATCCTTACTGAAAATCTCCAAAAGGAGCACGGATCTCTCTGTAGCCACATGGATACATAGCAACAAAATAAGAGTAGTCACAGACTTGGTAAAATCACCAAGTCCCTGAAATCAGAAACATTACGGAGCCTAGTTTGCATGCTTGTGCTAGTCACCATAGAGATCACAAAAATACATGGCATACACCTCTGTAAATATGGCATATCATACAACAAAACACATGTAGAGCTGATGCCCATAGGATGCATAGATTAAATGCAACAAAAATAACAAATCCTCAAGGTCTGATAAGTAACAACAGATAACAGTAACTAGCACTCTTGCACCAGAGATTTGGACATCAAGACGGACTCAAATGAACATGGTGCAATGGAACAAAATGAAGAGCATCTCGAGGCAAACATTTCGATATATTACACGCGTGAAACGGAGCTATATGCAGAGAGTTATGATGCAATGAACATGAACATATACTATAAAAGATTACGGGACTTGGAACAAATCGGGGAAGGGAAGAAGTCAACCTCCGATGGATCTGGATCGGGCCGAGCTCGCCGGTCTTGGGCTCGGGCTGAGCTCGTCGCCGGAGTTGCCGAAGACGGAGGGGAAGAGGAGGGCGGCGAGCAGGAGCGGGGAGGAGGCGCTGGCGGCGGGGAACGCGGCGAGGAGGAGCGGCGCGCCGCGGGGAGCGGGCCGCGGCGGCGGAC
>NC_057796.1:54865897-54873132 GCF_018294505.1 Triticum aestivum
GCGGGGAGGGCGGCTCCGCGGGAGCGGGTGGCGGCGCGCGGCGATGGAGGCGACATGGGCCGCGGGGGCCGGCCACGGGCCTCGCGGGCTCGTCGGCGGCGCGGCATATGGCGCCACGTGGCAGCCTCCGATAGGCTGCGGGTGGCGGCGGTTTTCGTCCGGCGCCGGGCGGACACGTCCGGCGCGCGGAGGGAGAGGCTAGGATTTCGGGGATCCGGAAATTTTTGGGGAGGCTCACATATATATAGCTATAGGGAGCTGGGAGACTCCAAATTGAGCACGGTTTTCGCCCACACGATCGTGATTGAACGACCTAGAGTATGGAAGTGACTTAGAGGGGTTTAGGGCTGTTTGGAGGGGGGTTTTGCTACAACACACAAAAGGACTTTGCGGTTACCCGGTTAACCGTTGGAGTACCAAACGACCTCCAAATGGAACGATACTTGACCGGTGGTCTACCGGTGGTATACCAAGGCCACTTGGCAAGCCTCGGTCCATTCCGAGAACGTTCAACACCCGCTCACGAAAAGAAAACGAAAAGGGGTGCGCCGGAGGAGGTGGGAGTGCCGGATTGCAAAACGGACAACGGGGAAAATGCTCGGATGCAAGAGACGAACACGTATGCAAATGCAATGCACATGATGACATGATATGAGATGCATGACATGAACAAAATGCAAAACGGAAAACAAAACCCGACCACGAAGGGAATATCATAACACATAGCCGGAAATGGCAAGAGTTGGAGTTACAAATATGGAAAGTTACATCGGGGGTGTTACAAGTATAATTGGTAGCTGGTCCCACCGCGGGTCACCTGTTATTTTTCCCAACCCCCCAAAATGTTTGTATTACTTACATAAATTTTACATAAATTTTCATGAAAGTGTATTCAATTTGTTTGAGGTCAATGTTATAGATTAGTTGTTTATCTGATGCGGGGCTTATAAAAGTTACGTATTGACATGGCTCAAGATAAAATTCACAAGTTTGAGAAGAAAAACATACAATTAATTCCATGACAAAAAAGAAGATAAACTCGGTACAATCCAGATTTATTAATACATGTGAATTCAATACAATACCAACATACCAACTTAAGGCAGTGAACAAATCCACCAAAGGAAGTACAAACTATAAACATGCAATAGATTGATACATATTTCTGTTCCACCTCTTAACTTCTTACATACTATTAGAGTCTTCAGTATACGTATCATGTCGTTCTTCTTCTTCATCCATCCACACGAGAGGACTAAAATATATATGTGAATCCTGAATTCACCGCTGAGAATAATTTGGAACCTTGCCTAACAAACTAAAATTTCAGCATGTCAGGTTTCAGCGGAGCCACACACACAATATATGCAATAACTATAGTTCGTATACCTAGGTTGGCTTGTTTTGTTGTGTGCTGCTTGATACCTTCAGCGGCGGTGTGGAATGCTTGTAGCTTTAGCTGCTGCACCTGCACACATGCAAAATCACAAGAGACAAACATTAGAGAATCCATTGACTATTTGGTCATGGAAGAAAAAGATTAGCTGAAGTCTTTTGGAGAACAGGGATGCTAAAGCTAGTTCAAAAGGTGGGCAGGGAATCGAAACAAGTCCGACGTGGATGATGGGGCATGCATGCATGCACACGACGATCGAGTATGTAGCTCAGTAGCTGCTCTTGCTTGGAGACGTAATAGTAAGCTTGAATGTTTGAGTAGTTGAGTATACTAACCAGTAGAAGATGCCTCTGCCGGCTGTGCAGGTGCGTTATGTGGTGTCACAACTGCACGGCAATATCAATCAATTAGAGAGTAGTATACGGATACGATCAGTTTAACCAGTTGCATGCATGCATGGGATTAAGATGTTAGGAGGCTGGCTATGCTTATCAATGTAACATGAGACAAATTTGGAGAGGCTAGCGATGGTGATAGTATCCAACAGGATGAATACCTTTCTTCCTGGCGTCAGAATTTTTCAGTCCAGGCACATCTTTAGTATGCATCACTGCATAAAAAATAATTGATACGAAATTTAATTGGTTAAAATGGGACTGGGATAGTACTACTCAAATGAGCAATTGAGATCGGCGGCCGGTACTAACCATCGTCAGAAGGCGATGCTGAGCCACCTGGTGGTGCAACATACGTGGCAGTGTCATCTGAATTAGTTTTCAGTAGAGGCACTGCATATATATGGCGTGTCAGAAGATATAAATAGAGCTAGTCTGCATGCACGCAATATACTGTTATGATAAGTGGAGGTTAATTAGCTTACCGCCCTTGGTGGACATGTTGTTTGGACTTGGAGAGGCCTTGATTCTTAACTGGGCGTCTGCAGCAAGTTTGAGCTATTGATGGCCAAACGCTTGGGAAAAGTTCGCCTTTTATAGGCTTATAAGGATTGTGAAATCGTAGAAGTTGCATGTAATTAGGACGATCATGACGTCTCTCGAGGAAAAAACTGTATATTCCACTCTATTTGCAGAACTAATTAATTGCGCTGATGTATACATTCTCATCGGTGGCAGTGTCATTGAATCTTTAATTTGACCTAGTTAGATTTGCTAGGATGTGCTCAGTCAAGAAAATTTATATCGCGTATGCAACCAGAAATTACACAGAATAAAACGGATAATTATTTGGAAGTGTATTAACAGTTTTTTCACCTTTCAATAATGCGCCTTATATAATTCAGTTCGGTGACAAACCAAGAGGGAAATGTACTATTTTCCGTCACATGTGGAGGTGATCCTCGTGTCCATAGTTCAGGATGGCAAATGTCCACCATATTTCACCTAAAAAGCAGACACGTTTCCAAACTGAAGAAAAATGTACTACTCCTTCCTTATACGCATGGACAAGAGGGAAAACATATACCATGGTATTGGCTTTTCATAGTTTAACAAAACATAGTAGAAACTGCATGCGGGTTCATTATTTAGGAAAACCATGTATTTCTCATGGTGTGAACATAATATCCTGCCATAAGGGTCTGGTCGTGTGTAATTTCCTTGATCTTGCCATCAAATTAGCACAAGTCTTAATGTAATAGCTCTCTGGCTAGCTAGGTCTTGATATTCTCATAGACAGCTATTGGTATGCAGATGGTATAGATAACTGTCATGGCGCAATTTTTCTTGATTGGCTAGATGATGTGTACATATATGGTAGATGTTTCCTTGGTCGTTGCAGATCAGAGTAAAAATTTAATTTCTCAATACATCAAGTCAAGTCTTTTACGTGTAGAATTTGGACGGTATATGTTCATGATCATTAATTGGTCAGTTAGGGTTTGTCAATGTCGCTATCTTAGCAATGCCCCACAGGATAATTATTGAGTTGTATGAGAGAGAAATGAGAAAAGAGCTTGCCTTCTCTTAGCTAAGAGATGATCTCTCACTAAGAAGGATAAGATAGTTCTATCTGTTGTAAAAGATGGCATTTTTAGCTATATATATTTCTAGTTCAGTTTTAATCATTCCACAATTTTAGGAGCATGAAATATTAACTGCCAGATATAACACAAAGAGATAATTCATTGTACAATATGTTTCTATATCTAAATGACATACATGATGTAAGATGAGACAAGTGGTGACCTACCTAATGCCCCAAGTGTAATTAGTACTTCAAAAACTTTAAATATACATGATTTACTATATGTCTATAAAATATTTATTTAATACAAGTGGCATAATAGATTGAAAATGACATCTTTCTTCAATGCATGATGACATATTGAGGTGCCATGTTTACGCGTTCGTATTAAGGATCACCTACTTTAGTATTGAGTACTCCCTCCGTTTAGGTGTGTAAGTAACTTACGAAAACCAAATAATCCCAAAACACTTAGACATGGAACATTAACTCCCTCCTCGTTTCTTGTTTCGTGACATATCAACCAATAAGAGATGTGGGCCATGCATGCTTTTAATGACTTGAATCTTTCAAACATGACATGCAGTGGTTAATTCATTGCATGCAATGCTATTAACTAGCAAAAAACATTAAGTTCTCTAACTAGCAAAAAAACATTAAGTTCTCTCATTTTCCCCTCAGCATTTGGTCGCGATGCACAACCTAAGATGACTTATACACCTAGACAGAGGGAGTAAAATAAATTACGAATGATAATAATTTAGGCTTATAGCCGTTGCCCCGTTTGCATCGTGGGTTCTGATCTAGTGGGCTTTCGCCTTTTTGTTTCACCGCTTCCTCCAACATCGGCCCCTTTCTTAAAACACCTGGACTTCCTGCGCATCCACATCATCGACGTCCCCAACAACAAATTGACCGCTCGGCTCCCTACCCTTGCTTCTAGGTTCCAACTCTGTCATTGTCTCCCACCATAGCACACATTGTTGACGGCGCACGCAATACTGGAGCAAAGCAAGAGGTAGCAGGGCTCCAAGAAGAAGGTGATTGCAACTTTGCAACTGCATCGCTGCCTACCTGCCCGAGCGCCTCACCAAAATCACCCTCGGCATCTTCTTCTAGATTGCGCGTATCTAGCTCATAGGCCTCTCCACCAGTTTTACATAGGTCGGTAACCTTTGCACGTTTCCATTCGTGTTTTCTGCTATATGTGTGTCAGGTTGGAGAACTCGTCACATCACCCTCCCCCAAGGTCCACCTTCCATCTCCATTTCTCCTCCTATCCATGGCATGTAATACGTACAAGGGTGTCCTGATCTTTCGAAGAGAAATACATGTTGATTTGGCCGGAGTTGACTTTGAAGATCCGACTAGAATGTGAGACGATGGTGCGCCTATGTAATCACTAAACTAACTCCATAATTTTTATTGACCAGGCCGGAGCACGATCAACATCACCATGAAGGTCTAATTTCTTGAAGCAATCGAACTATACTATGTAATCTGGATATTGTGAATATAGATAAAGTGTTCTTGGTTTGTGTTAGGCACAAACAAAGTACACACAGTTGCAGTTGTGTTGAGTATTAAATAAACAAATCCGACCTAAACGAACCCCTGTGACAATATTTATGGTGGGGCAGGGAAAATTTGGCTAGTTCTAAGAGCGGCCCGAATCCAACCCGAGGTAGGGTTTCTTCATGAATAAGGACTCTAGAAACCGCCTATGGTCATCTATTTCGACAAGGGTCTGGTTCAAATGTTAGGTGATGCAATACCTACAGAAACTTCATTCGACAACGAATCTAAAGATTTTTTTTACCATATAGCATATCTTTCGTTAGTCAAAATGAACAGAACATCCCTCATCGACTTATAAACCCGAATGGAGACAATAAATTGTGCGAATATTTTTCAGATTTTTTGACGCACCATATATAAATATGGAACACAACCTACTGCCACAACCTCTATATCCATCAACTCCCTTTCTATGTAGTATTTGGCATCTTAGAAGACGAGAAGGAATAATATACTCGGCAGAACGTTCCCTAGAATGCGATTGGTCGATGGCTCCTTGATTAGTTGCATACATGTGACTTCTACTCCCTCTGTTTCTAAATATTAGTCTTTTAAGAGATCCCATAGTGGACTACATATGAAGCAAAATGAGTGAATCTACAATCTAAAATATGTCTATATACATCCGTATGTAGTTTGTAGAGGAATCTCTATAAAGACTTATATTTAGGAACGGAGTGAGTACAACTTATTATTACGGTTCATTTTTCCGTTTCAATAATGTTACATGATCGAGTCAATGCATGCTTTGTCGGACAGGGAACCATCCAGTTGTCCATGGATCAATGGAATAAATACTGATTTGCATACCTGTTTTTCTACTGTTATAATAATCAAGCCAATAATAATAAAATTTCTCGGTCGTTGGCAATCTTTGCCCCATTAATTGATCTCAGCTGAACTTTCTGTGCTGAGCTGGTTGTGATTACTTCATACTCCGCGGCTGTGCACATGTACACACGTCCAAATTGATATACATTCCACTTGAACGTGAGATACATTCCACTTGAACGTGAGAAGATGGAGTTTTCTAAGTGGCCTCTACAACTTAGGGGCGTAAAACCAGGTGGAACGTATATGTATCTATTTGGACGTATGTACGTGTGCACAGCCGCGGAGTATGAAGTCAGCGAGTGAAATCACAACCAGATCAGCACAGAACCTTCAACTGAGATCAATTAATGGGACAAAGATTGCCAATGACAGAGAAATCTTATTATTATTGGCTTGATTATTGTTACAGTAGAAAAACAGGTATGCAAAGCAGTATTTAATCCATTGATCCATGGACAAGTGGATGGTTCCCTGTCCGACAAAGCATGCATTGACTCGACCATGTCGCATTATTGAAAAACAGATACCATGGTATTGGCTTTTCATGGTTTAACAAAACATAGTAATAACTGCGGGTTCATTATTTAGGAAAACCATGTATTTCTCATGGTGTGAACATAATATCCTGCCATAAGGGTCTGGTCGTGTGTAATTTCCTTGATCTTGCCGTCAAATTAGCACAAGTCTTAATGTAATAACTCTCTGGCTAGCTAGGTCTTGATATTCTTCATAGACAGCTATTGGTATGCAGATGGTATAAATAACTGTCATGGCGCAATTTTTCTTTATTTGACTAGATGATGTGTATATATATGGTAGATGTTTCCTTGGTCGTTGCAGATCAGAGTAAAATTTAATTTCTCAACACATCAAGTCAAGCCTTTTACGTGTAGTATTTGGACGATATACGTTCATGATTATTAATTGGTCAATTAGGGTTTGTCAATGTCGCTATCTTAGCAATGCCCCACAGGATAATTATTGAGTTGGATGAGAGAGAAATGAGAAAATATTTGCCTTCTCTTAGCTAAGAGATGATCTCTCACTTAGAAAGATAAGATAGTTCCATCTATTGTAAAAGATGGCATTTTTAGCTATATATATATTTCTAGTTCAGTTTAATCATTCCACAATTTTAGGAGCATGAAATATTAACTGCCAGATATAACACAAAGAGATAATTCATTGCACAATATGTTTCTATATCTAAATGACATACATGATGTAAGATGAGACAAGCGGTGACCTACCTAATGCCCCAAGTGTAATTAGTACTTCCACCGGTAGAGTGCGACCTCCTGGAACACACCCACGGACGGAGCCGGCAGAGTAGTAGATAGTCTAATATGGGTATCACGATATCCCGTCTTTGTTCTTCCACTCAGAAATTGTATGCAAAGCACACACCATGTTTCTAGATACACATGACATGATAGTGTCCGGT
>NC_057796.1:54873504-54881960 GCF_018294505.1 Triticum aestivum
AAACGTTGACATTTCGATTAGTAATGCGATAACGGAAACTTTAAATATATATGATTTACTATATGTCTGTAAAATATTTATTTAATACAAGTGGCATAATAGATTGAAAATGACTAATATTTTTTCAATGCATGATGACATATTGAGGTGCCATGTTTACGTGTTAGTATTAAGGAAACCCTACTTTAGTATTGAGTAAAATAAATTACGAATGATAATAATTTAGGCTTACAGCAGCTGTCCCGTTTGCATCGTGGGTTCTGATCTAGTGGGCTTTCGCCTTTTTGTTTCACCGCTTCCTCCAACATCGGCCCCTTTCTTGAAACACCTGGACATCCCGCGCATCCACATCATTGACGTCCCCAACAACAAATTGCCCGCTCGACTCCCTACCCCTGCTTCCAGGTTCCAACTCTGTCATTGTCTCCCACCATAGCACACATTGTTGACGACGCACACAATACTGGAACAAAGCAAGAGGCAGTAGGGCTGCAAGAAAAATGTGATTGCAACTCTGCAACGGCATCGCTGCCTACCTGCCCGAGCGCCTCACCAAAATCACCCTCGGCATCTTCTTCTAAATTGCGCGTATCTAGCTCATAGGCCTCTCCACCAGTTTTACATAGGTCGGTAACCTTTGCACGTTTCCATTCGTGTTTTCTGCTATATGTGTGTCAGGTTGGAGAACTCGTCACATCACCCTCCCCCAAGGTCCACCTTCCATCTCCATTTCTCCTCCTATCCATGGCATGTAATACGTACAAGGGTGTCCTGATCTTTTGAAGAGAAATACATGTTGATTTGGCCGGAGTTGACTTTGAAGATCCGACTAGAATGTGAGACGATGGTGCGCCTATGTAATCGCTAAACTAACTCCATAATTTTTATTGACCAGACCGGAGCACGATCAACATCACCAGTTTTTCATAGGCCTCTCCACCAGTTTTTATTTATTTTATTTTATGCTTGCTCTCCCGGTGTCCACGGAGCATATGCATGCTCATGGGGCATATGTGTGTCCTCGCATTCGTGTGTGCACACACATGGACGTGTGCGTCTTCATGGAGAGTGTGATAGAGTTGGAGTGGAGTTCGTCCATGCACAAGCGCCCAGGTCATGCAGACAGACGCATCGGCGGTTTGCCATGCACACACGAGAGCCTGGAGTCATGCATCAGCACCCGGCCAACACGTACGCCTGAACTATGCACACACACCGCATCGGCTACATGCTCTGTCTCCCAGCCATCCGACGTCCATGCCCAGACACGGCCATGGACACCCTCGCACATATGCACTGATATGGACTTCATTTATGTGACCCAGCTATCTCATGGCGTCTACTCTGCCATCTAGTGGTCGTCACACGGCACCAGATAAATATTCCTGAAAAAAAAGTTACCCAGTCACAAAGTATAATGGGTTACAGTCATTTTTCTCTGTGTAATTTCTTTAATATATTAATGTTTTTTGGAGGATCTTTAATATATTAATGTTGGTTTTCTTGTGTGTCATGTAGACTACTTTTGTAGAAAAAGGTCAAACGACACAATTTGTTCCGTATAATAGTGTGTATGTTTCTGATTAGTCATACCCTTCTTACTTGCAATACGTAAGCTTATCGCGCGCCTCCTCTAACCTGGACATGTTTGCATATTCTTTTGTCGGTTTTCTCCTTGTCGATTTGTTCATCCCCATTTACTTATACTTGACTTCCTTTAATTATACTATTTCTTTTTGGGTTAGTACTATTTATTGAACATTTGAACCACATGATGTTGTCGAATATTAGCTCTATCATTATGTGTTAAAAAATTTCCGCAGCAACGCGCGGGTTATCATCTAGTTAAATAAATAAATCCGACCTAAACGAACCCCTGTGACAATATTTATGGTGGGGCAGGGAAAATTTGGCTAGTCCTAAGAGCGGGCCGAATCCAACCCGAGGCAGGGTTTTTTCATAAATAAGGACTCTAGAAACTGCCTATGGTCATGTATTTCGACAAGGGTCCGGTTCAAATGTTAGGTGATGCAATACCTACCGAAATTTCATTCGACAACGAATCTAAAGATTTTTTTTTAGCATATAGCACATCTTGCGTTAGTCAAAATGAAGAGAAAATCCCTGATCGACTTATAAACCCGAATGGAGACAGTACAATTGTGCAAATATTTTTCAGATTTTTTGACGCACCATATATAAATATGGAACACAGCCTATTGCCACAACCTCTATATCCATCAACTCCCTTTCTATGTAGGATTTGGCGTCTTAGAAGACGAGAAGGAATAGTAATACTCGGCAGAACGTTCCCTAGAATGCGAGTGGTCGATGACTCCTTGATTAGTTGCATACATGTGACTTCTACTTCCTCCGTTTCTAAATATAAGTCTTTTAAAAGATCCCATTATGAACTACATATGAAGCAAATAAATGAGTGAATCTACAAAGACTTATATTTAGGGAATGGAGTGAGTACAACTTATTATTACGGTTCATTTTTCCGTTTCAATAATGCGACATGATCGAGTCAATGCATGCTTTGTCGGACACGGAACCATCCACTTGTCCATGGATCAATGGAATAAATACTGATTTGCATACCTGTTTTTTCTACTGTTATAATAGTCAAGCCAATAATAATAAGATTTCTCGGTCATTGGCAATCTTTGCCCCATTAATTGATCTCAGCTGAACTTTCTGTGCTGAGGTGGTTGTGATTTCACTTGCTGACTTCATACTCCGCGGCTGTGCACACGTACACATGTCCAAATTGATATACATTCCACTTGAACATGAGATACATTCCACTTGAACATGAAAAGATGGAGTTTTCTAAGTAGCCTCTACAACTTAGAGGAACTCTAGCAGACCCCGCAAAACACGCAGACCCGCAAAATTCCGGCGAGTATGCGGGCTTGGCCCAATTTTCCGACTAGAACAGAGCCCGCATACTCGCCCGCCCGCTAAATTTTTTGCCACGGCCCGCAAACCGCACGCCCCGACCGCTATAACCGTGGTTCCGCGACTCGTTTGCGGGTCCAAACCCTATCCCACCCGCCGCCGAGCCACGCGATTCCCCTTCCCCCTCTCCACATTTGTCGCCGCCGCCGACCACCGGCCCGCCTGCAGCCGCCATGTGGGGCCGAATGTGGAGCAGCACATCCGGCGGTGGAAGGGACCCGGAGCGCGAGCGGCGCATCCGGTCGGACGCGCGAGGAAGCGCGACGCCCGGAAGTGGACCAACCGCGGCATGTCGCCGCCGCCGAGCTTCCAGCGGAGCGAGACGGAGGAGTACGGCCGCCGGCGCGCGTCCTTCTCCTTCGCGAGGTCTTCGTACGCCGGGAGCTCCTCCTCCTCCTCCGGCACGGGCTTTCTCCCCGTGAAGAGGGAGTGGTCGGAGGACGAGGAGGAGCCGACGCCGTTTGCCTTCGTCCCCGTGAAGGAGGAGCCCGAGGAGCCCGCTCCACTCGGCCGCCGCGGAGTCGTCGGGCTAGAAGACTACGTCGCGGACGTCGACGCCGTTGCGGCCGCCATCGACGAGCGGAGCTTGCGCGAGGAGGCGGAGCGCCGGCGCCATGCCGAGGAGCTCGAAGACCTCCAGTGGCGGCAGGCGGTCGCCGCCAACCTCGCGGCCAAGGAGAAGGCCGAGGAGTGGCGCCGCATCCGTGAGAAGCAGGCGGCGAAGTACGTCGACCTATGCAGCTCCGGCGAGGAGGATTGAGCGTCCTTCTCGTCCACGGCGTCGTCCATTTGCCGCGACCTCGCCGCCGTCTGATCCGACCCCCCCTCTAGTACTAGTTTAACGTAGTATGTAGTATAACTATGCTTGTAGTTTGTTGATCATGTGATGAACTATGTTTGTGCAATTTCTCCCGCGAAAGTGGTTTTTTCAAATTATGCAGGTTTAGATACGGTTTCTGTTCGGCTGCGCAAGTTTTCGACCCGCAAACACGATCTTCGTAGAACCGCAAACGCGTTTTGCGGGTGAAATTTTTGCGGGTCTGCTAGAGTTGCTCTTATGTAGCGATCCGACCTCAAACGGTCAAATCTCTGTGTATAAGTGTCATCCCTGAATCGGTAATGTTGACACACACAATACTTGAAGGATTTATAACAAAGTGCAATCACACACTTATTACATCGAATGTCTCAAAAGAGAACTTATTACAATAATATGGCTTAAGGCCATCTAAATAAGATAACTGCGGAAGCATCGAAGGTAAATGAGTCCATCAACTCCAACGGCATAGCTGAGTGCACGACAACGACCTAGCGCACCTTAATCTTCGTCTCAAAAGTCTGCAACATAATACGTTGCAGCCCGGAACGGGTTAGCACATGGAATATGCTTGCAAAATAACACAGTAGAGCAATGAACAAGGTAAATGCTAACACTACATGCATATATGGCTGGTGGAGGCTCTATGGTTATCATGTTTTTGCGAAAAGCCAATTTTTCCCTACAACAAAGGAATATATATTTTGTTTAACTATCATGGTAGTTGATAAACATTGGGAAGGTTCCTCCAACTCAATCCCAATTAAACAGTATTAATATTAATAACCCAACAAATTAATTTAGAGTGATGAGATCAACATGATAATTCAAGAACTAGATACTCAAGATGTCCATAACCGAGGACACGGCTAACCATGATTAGTTTGTACACTCTGTAGAGGTTTGCGCACTTTTTTCCACCACACTCGATCTCCTCCGTTGAATTTATCGCATTACATGATGTTTGAGAAATGGATGATCGAGACACAGTCTTTCCGAAGCATTAGCTCTTTACTCTAGGTAGACAGTTACACCTACTTTCCCCTACATCTGCTAGCCTACCACTGAAAGAGGTCACACAACATACTCAACTATGCCAGAGCCCATAATGGCTTGTGGCTGCACACAGAAGTTTCTAGCATGAATAATCTTATGATCCCTTTGAGCCTGGGTGGCGAACCATAGGATGATCACACTGGTACTCCGGGATATCCCAGACAACCACTGGGTGCTCCAGGGTGCCTCAACCAATCCACCGAGATGTGTGTTTAAATAGCCACCATAAGTTAACCATTAATTAACAACTCTCACATCTGTCAAGGATACACTCAACCAATCCACGTCTACGAGCATAGCATAGCAGTATAAGCATAACGTAGAAGTAACTCCCAAGGTTTGATAATAAGGACAATAGGTTCTACCTCATCATCTACTTCCCAATACCCACATGTTATTAATCCTACTCATGCAATGTTTGAGGGTTGAAACTAATGCATAAAAACTGGGTAATAGAGGAATATGATCAAAGTGTTACTTGCCTTGCTGACGATCTGCAAACCCTAGAGACTCGTAATAGCATGCTTCGCACTCCGAAAATTCTATCGCAAACAAACAATAGCATGCATAAGCCTCAAGCATAGAGGCAAGTGTAAGACTCAGATGAGAAAGATCAAATCTGAATGTTCAACTGAAGAGCGTCGATTTGCAAAAAGAATCAATCAAATCGGAGCTACGAAACTCAAACTACGATCAAAAGAAATTCGAATTCAAATCTGCTTGAAACCAAATTTTAAATTGTCAAAACCATGTTCAAGTTGATTAACTGGAAAGAGGGGTTCGAGACGAAGATTTTGGCGTTGGTTTCACTGGATTTGTACGAACGGTTAAAAAGTTGCGCACGTTTGAAGATCAGGGGCTAATCTGCGATAAAAATAATCGCGGATAGGTCCCTGGCCGAAAATAAAATAAAAAGAAAAGACTATCGAACGAACGTTCGCTAACAGAACTAATCTAACGAAAATCGTTCACTTACAGATCTAAACGAACGAACGTTCGTTAGTTAGATAAACCAAAAAAATAAACCGATCTAATAAAAAAACAAAAAAACCGTTCGGCCAGCCGGTTCTTACCGGTTCAACGAGAAAGACCGGTGGCTGCGGCGAGATCGGATCGGCGGCGGTGGCGGCTGCTCCTGCAGCGGCGATGCGGGACGGCGGAGGCGGCGTGCGGCGACAGCGGCTGCTGCTGCTAGTGGGAGGCGGGGCGAGGCGAGGGGGCTCCGGCGGCGGCTGAGAAAGGCCTCGGGGGCGGGGGGAGGGGTGCCTTGGGGCAAGGGTGACGGGCGAGGCCGACCTGGACTCCGACGGAGTCCGGCTCCAGTACGGTGGCGCGGCTAGCTTGGCCCGGCTCGGCTCGGGCCAGTCCAGAACTTTTTTAAAATAAATTCCGCCGAAGAAAAATCATAAATAAATAAAAAAATTCTGAAAATGCCAAAAACAATTTTCGCTGTCTAAATAAAGTATTTAGAACAAAGTGAACATTTTTTTGGCCCAAAAATGCAATTTTGAAAAATGCATACGTTTCTAATTAAAATAAAATCTCAAATAAAAATCCAAGTAAAATATTTATTTGATTTTAAATTTTCCTCCAATATTTCTCTATTTTTGAATAAGTCATATTATCTTCTCTCATTTATTTTAATATCGGAAATATTTCAGAAAGAAAAAAATGTAAAACTAAAATGATCCTCTTTTCAAATTTGAGAAAATTCAAATATGAAAATAAATGAAGTCCCCAACTCTCTCCGTGGGTCCTTGAGTTTCTTAGGATTTCTAGAATCGCAAACGAAATGCAAATAAGATATGACATACATATGATGACCTATGTATAACATCCAAATTGAAAATTTGGGATGGTACATCTTAGGGGCGTAAAACCAGGTGGAACGTATATGTATCTATTAGGACGTGTGTACATGTGCACAGCCGCGGAGTATGAAGTCAGCGAGTGAAATCACAACCAGCTCAGCACAGAACCTTCAACTGAGATCAATCAATGGGACAAAGATTGCCAATGACAGAGAAATCTTATTATTATTGGCTTGATTATTGTTACAGTAGAAAAACAGGTATGCAAATCAGTATTTAATCCATTGACAAGTGGATGGTTCCCTGTCCAACAAAGCATGCATTGTATCGACCATGTCGCATTATTGAAACGGAAAAAAATGAATCATATATGTGAAAAATAATTTTTTCTTGATAAGGAGTGCTTTTATTAACTCAAAATGTAGCATTTGGGGGATGCTATGCATGATGCATGGACAACCATCTGGCCACTGCATAGCTACGATTGAAGGCACATTATATATGGTAAGTGAATTTTCAACCATAATGTGCTTTCCATCGTAGTTATGGAGAGGCCAGGTGGTTGTCCATGCATCATGCGTAGCATCCCCTAATGCTACATTTTGAGTTAATAAAAGCACTCTTTATCAAGAAAATGTATTTTTCACATTTCCATCGTAGTTATGCAGTGGCCAGGTGGTTGTCCATGCATCATGCATAGAATCCCCCTAATGCTACATTTTGAGTTAATAAAAGCACTCTTTATCAAGAAAAATGTATTTTTCACATATATGGGACAAATAATAAAGTAGTAGTGTCAATAAGAAATATGGGAAAGTGAATTCGCAAAAAATGAGTTAGACTTGCACTAGTCCAAATTGTGTAACCATTGCAACTATATGGTATATTCATCACAGTAAAAGATTGGGATTATATAGTAGAAAGGTATCAAACGTTAATATCCCTTTACACGGCCCTAGTGGTTTAACTCCCCCATTGAGTTTTCGCCCAGTCTATTCTCGGGAGACAGGCGGTGACCAACTTCCATACCCGATCTCCGCTGGCGAGGGCGCCGGTCCTTCTCCCTCCGCTTGGCACTCCGACGGCCGGAGGGAGGGGGATCTCGTTCTTCTATTCTTGCTTAGTAGGTAGGGTTAGGGTTTTACTACTGTGGTGTGTCGTTGTGGTGGTGGGAGCGGCTTCCGGGCAAATAAATGTGCTTTCCACCGTAGTTTTGCCGAGGCCGTGTGGTTGCCCATCATGTGTAGTATCCCCTTAGTGCTACATTTCGTGTTAATAGAAATGACCTTTCTCGAGGAAAAAATATTTTTTACTAGATACGGGAAAAATACTAAAGTAGTAGTGTTAGTGATAAATATCGACAAGTGAATTAGCGGAAAATGAGTTAGACTTGCACTAGTGCAAAATGTGTAAACATTGTACCTATATGGTATATTCATCATAGTAAAAGATTGTGATTATATATTCGAAAGGCACCAAGCGACAGAACATATGCTTACATTGTGAAGTAATTTGTTGTGGTATTACTCACGGGTTTCTTTTCTTGGGTGATTTTCCTGGTTCGGCTCTACAGGGCACCTCCGGTACGCCCACCGATTTTGGCAAAGTTTGCTTAGACTGAAAGAAAGAGATCAAATTTTTTCAAAATTTAAAATTTGATTTAATAATTCAGGGCATTATTTTGACTGCTATTACTGGTAACCGGTGCCCACCAACATATTGCCCAACCGAAAAAACCTTGGTAATATAATTTTGTAATAGCGTTCCCTCTTTGCCTCTTCCTTCGCCGGACCTCTGGGTATCCCCCT
>NC_057796.1:54883011-54889205 GCF_018294505.1 Triticum aestivum
ATTGTGTACAAAACTAGTAATTAAAATTTTAGTGCCGTTGATGTTCAAGACTCTATTGCAATGCATGAGGCAATTGCCTTTTTTTGCAGGTAATTGCCTAGTTAATTACATAAATTTCCAGAAAGTGTATTCAATTCGTGAGAACTCATGATGTGATAGAATATTTATTCATGTTATGCAGAGTTTGTCAAAGATCCAGACTGACACTGCTCAAGATAAAATTCACAGGTTTTAACAAAAAAATGAGGATAAAATAAACTCCATGCCAAAAAACAAGATAAAACTCAATACAATCCCAATTTATTAATACATGTGAATACGAGACCAACATATGAACTTAGGAAAGTGTACAAATGCACCAAAGCAAGCACGTACAAACTACTAACACGTAATAGATTGATCCATATTTCCTTTCCACCTCTTAACACTTACTAATAAATACTAGCAAGTCTGCAGTAGATTCTCATATCATACTTCTTCGGCATCGATCAATCCAAACAAGAGAATTATTTTATATCTGGATCCTGAATTTGCCGATTAATTGGAAGTACTTGTATCCTTGCCTGAAATTAAAATAAAATTTCTGTACATCAGGTTTCAGCAGCGCCACATGAATTATATGCAGACGAATATATATCTACCATTTTTATCCGGCTTGTTTCTTAGTGCTTTATCTTTCTTCTTTTCTGCATGCATGCGAACGCATAAGAGACAACAATTGGTCATGTCAAGAGAAAGTGCAACAGAAATCTTTTGGAGAACGAGGAAAAGAAGCTAGATCAAAAAGGTAGGCCGACATCGACGATGGTGCATGCATGCACACGACGATCGGTATGTTAGCTTAGTAGCTACTCTTACTTAGAGACTAAAGTAATGTAATCTCGAGTGCTGGAGTACTACTAACCACCATTAGAAGCAGGTGGTTTCTGCACAGGCGCTGGTGGTTTCCCTGCACGGCAATATCAATCAATCAAACACTAGTACTACACGGATATGAAAATCAATCAAACACTAGTGCTACATGGATATGAAAATCAATCAGTTTGCATTCATGCATGTGATTAAGATGTTAGGAGACCGGTTATGCTTTTCAATGTAACAGAAGGCCAAATTTGGAGAGGCTGCGATGAAGATAGAGTCGATGAGAACCTTGCGCATAAGTTTCCAGTCCAGGCATAGGACCTTTATTACTCGACGCTGAATGGCAATAAAAAGATATAAACTTTAATTTAATTGGTTAATGAACGGAACTATGATAGCTGGAGGTTAACTAGCTAGCTCACCCTTCGACTTGGGCGGCATGTTGTTTGGAGTAAGAGAGGCCTTGATCCCTAACTAGGCGTGTTCAGCAAGTTTGAGCTGTGGCCTGTGGATTGCCAAATGCTTGAAAAAAGTTCGCTTGTTATAGGCTTACGCATGGAAAAAACCTAGAAATTGCATTTAATTAGGACGATCATGACATCTCTTCAGGAAATATTTTATATATTATCTATTTACAAAACTGATTAATTAGACAGATGTATACATGCATAAATTCATACGAGTGCCACTGTCATTAAATCTTCAATTTGACCAGGGTTTTTGCCCAGTCTATGCATATATCACATAAGCAGTTCAGAGTTACAGGGATTTTTTTTTTGCATATGCCTACCAAATGGGAGCTGGGTTCCATTACTATTTATAATTATATCAGAACAGCAGTTCAGATGGAAATAAGTGAAACTGGATGATGTCCAAACAGACCAAAAGGCGAGAGTAACCTAGCTACATACGCACAGTAAATGGATAATTATTCGAAAGTAGATTCAGATGTTGTTTCTACCCCTCAGTAATGCACCCTAAAGTTCAGTTCCCTGAACATGGCTAAACCTAGCAAATATACTATTGTCCTGTCAAGTGACATATGTTGTGGTCCGCTTGTACATGGTTCAGGCTGGCTAGTATCCGCAGTAGTTCAACCCGCAAAAAAATAATATCCACAGTAGTTCACCTAAAAAACATGTATCTGCCCAAACTATATATGTTAATGAAAAATGCACAAAAATATATATTACTAGAAAACAACACGATATGTACGAACGAATCCACTCAATGTGTGAATGTCTCGCAAGAGTCTGGTCGAGTGTAATTTCGTTGATCATGCCACTTAAATTAGCACAAGTCGTTTGAGAGTTTTCTTAGGTAAAGTCTTTTGGGAGTTAATGCAATAGCTCTCTAACTAGCTACTAGGTCTTGATATTCTACATAAACAGCTACTGGTATGCAGATGGTCTAACTATTATGGCGGAATTTTCCTTCATTTGACTAGCCGATGTGCATATATATGGTAGTTTTTTCCTTGATCCTTCCAAGTCGGAATAAAATTAATTTTTCAATACATCCAGTCAAGTCTTACGTGTATAATTTGCATGATATATTTCCTGATTATGTATTGGGCAGTTTGCTAATTAACAAGTACAAAATGAGCTTGGTATTTCTTCCAGGGAAGGAGACAAAGTAATTCTCAATAGTTTCTTTTTCGATAAATGACACTTTCATTCCATGGTTATATCAAGGTGATACAGGTGTGCTGAGCATATATCAGTCCTCTGCATAACAAAATGAACGCAACCATCGCTGTCCCGTGGTGCAGAGCATGGTCATCTAGAAAAGTCCCCGAGCGACATGTAAGGTTTCAAGCTAGATCCCTCGCTGGACGACTATGCCCTATCAACCTGTTCTGAAGTATATCTGATCATTACTAGAGACTACATCCTACATGTGCTCGGTCTGTTCAGAGACTGGTTGCCATAGGTTAGTCGTAATGGTAGTATCATAACTAGTATCATGCATGCCAACTAAGTAATTTTGATAGATGGCATACAATTAAATAAAGAAGAGGGTTGAGTATCATATCATGATACCATATCATAATAAATGTTCAAGAGGACCGAATGAGATCGGGGACATGAAGAGGAGTCTCGAAATGGTCAAGAGGTAAAGATTCATATATTGGAAGGCTATATTCGGACATCAGAAAGGTTCCGAGTGATTCGGGTATTTTTCGGAGTACCAGGGAGTTACAGGAATTCACCGGGAGAAGTATTGGGCATTATTGGGCCATACGGGAATAGAGGACGCAGGCCAATGGGAAGGAGGCACACCCCCCCCATGGGTCCGAATTGGACTAGGGGAAAGGGGTGGCGCCCCCCTTGCCCTTTCCTACTCCCTTCCTCTTTCCCTCTTTCCTTCTCTCCTACTCCGAAAAGGAAAGGGGAATCCTACTAGGACTTGGGAGTCCTAGTAGGACTCCCCACACTTGGCGCGCCCCCTAGGGCCGGTCTCTCTCCCTCCCTCCTTTATATACGTGGCCAGGGGCACCCCAAAGGTACTCCAAGATTTGTCTTAGCCGTGTGTGGTGCCCCCTCCACAGTTACACACCTCGGTCATATCATCGTAGTGCTTAAACGAAGCCCTGCGCCGGTAACTTCATCATCACCGTCGCCACGCCGTCGTGCTGACGGAACTCTCCCTCGACCTCAACTGGATCAAGAGTTCGTGGGACGTCATCGAGCTGAACGTGTGCTGAACACGGAGGTGCCGTACATTCGGTACTTGGATCGGTCGGATCGTGAAGACGTACGAGTACATCAACCGCGTTGATAAAACGCTTCGCTTTCGGTCTACGAGGGTATGTGGACACACTCTCCTCGCTCGTTGTTATGCATCACCTAGATAGATCTTGCGTGATCGTAGAATTATTTTTGAAATTACTACGTTTCCCAACAGTGGTATCAGAGCCAGGTCTATGGGTAGATGTTATATGCATGATTAGAACACAAAGAGTTGTGGGCGATAATAGTCATATTGCTTACCAACATGTCATACTTTGATTCGGCGGTATTGTTGGATGAAGCAGCCTGGACCGACATTACGCGTACGCTTACGCGAGACTGGTTCTACCGGCGTGCTTTGCGCACAGGTGGCTGGCGGGTGTCAGTTTCTCCAACTTTAGTTGAATCGAGTGTGACTACGCCCGGTCCTTATTGAAGGTTAAAATAGCACACTTGACGAAAAATCGTTGTGGTTTTGATACGTATGTAAGAACGGTTCTTGCTAAGCCCGTAGCAGCCATGTAAAACTTGCAACAACAAAGTAGAGGACGTCTAACTTGTTTTTGCAGGGCATGTTTTGATGTGATATGGTCAAGACGTAATGATATATAAATTTTTGTATGAGATGATCATGTTTTGTAAAGTTATCGGCAACTGGTAGGAGCCTTATGGTTGTCTCTTTATTGTATAAGATGCAAGTGCCATATAATTGCTTTACTTTATCGCTAGGCGATAGCAATAGTTGCAAAAGCAATAGTTGGCGAGACAACCATGCGATGACACATTGATAGAGATCAAGATGATTGAGATCATGGTGTCATGCCGGTGACGATGGAGATCATGACGGTAATTTGGAGATGGAGATCAAAGGCACAAGATGATGATGGCCATATATCATTGTCACATATTTTGGTTGCATGTGATGTTTATCTTTTATGCATCTTATTTTGCTTAGTTCGGCGGTAGCTTTATAAGATGATCCCTTACTAAAATTTCAAGGTATAAGTGTTCTCCCTGAGTATGCACCGTTGCGACAGTTCTTCGTGCTGAGACACCACGTGATGATCGGGTGTGATAAACTCTACCTTCACATACAAAGGGTGCAAGCCAGTTTTGCACACGCAGAATACTCGGGTTAAACTTGACGAGCCTAGGATATGCAAATATGGCCTCGGAACACTGGAGACCAAAAGGTTGAACGTGAATCATATAGTAGATATGATCAACATAGTGATGTTTACCATTGAAAACTACTCCATCTCAAGTGATGATCAGACATGGTTTAGTTGATATGGATCACGTGATCACTTAAATGATTAGAGGGATGTCTATCTAAGTGGGAGTTCTTAAGTAATATGATTAATTGAACTTTAATTTATCATGAACTTAGTCCTCGTAGTATTTGCATAACTATGTTGTAGATCAATAGCTCGCGATGTAGCTCCCCGTTTATTTTTGATATGTTCCTAGAGAAAAATAAGTTGAAAGATGATAGTAGCAATGATGCGGACTTGGTCCGTGATCTGAGGATTATCCTCATTGCTGCATAGAAGAATTATGTCCTTGATGCACCACTAGGTAACAGACCTATTGCAGGAGCAGATGCACACGTTATGAACGTTTGACAAAGCTCGGTATAATGACTACTTAATAGTTTAGTGCACCATGCTTTACGGCTTAGAACCGGGACTTCAAAAAGGTTTTGAACGCCACTGAGCATATAAGATGTTCCAAGAGTTGAAATTGGTATTTCATACTCATGCCCGTGTAGAGAGGTATGAGACCTCTGACAGTACTTTGCCTATAAGATGGAGGAGAATAGCTCAACCAGTGAGCATGTGCTCAGATTGTCTGGGTACTACAATCACTTGAATCAAGTGGGAGTTAATCTTCCAGATAAGATAGTGATTGACAGAATTCTCTAGCCACTATCTGTAAGGGCATATTTATCCCTAAGGTGTTTTGGTGATTGATGACAATGCTTTTGCGGACTAATCGTGTGCCTTGAGTATTTCAGACTTTTCATCACTAGGCTCAAGACGGTTTGGTGCCCCTCGAAGACTATTGAAGACGGCGTTTTTCTACGTTTCTTTTCGGTGGATTTGAGTCGTAGGAAAGCCGTACTATTACACTACAAAAAAAGACACATCCGTGACATTTTGGGCCGAACGAAATTTTTTCTGTCATACATATGACACTTCTATGACGATAATTGTGACAAAACCCGGTATCATCATAGATGTGGTGGGCTCCTACTTCTATGACAAAAAATCATGACAGAAAATGGGCTTTTCGTCCTAGGCGGGCCGGAGACGCAGCTGCATGACATTCTTTGGGCCGTCCATGACGGAAAAAACCGTGGTAGAAGCGAGGGCGAGGAAAATTTCGGGGAGTTTCCGGTTACGGTGGGAGGTCGGGGGCCGAGCGATGCGCATTTCTCTCGTACACGTACGCGCGTGTGTGCGAGGCGTTGGCTCTAACTGAACCCGAGCGAGGCGTTGGGCTCTAACTGAACCCGAGCGATTGCACTGCAGGCTACGCGTTACTGAACCCGAGCGATCGATCGATGGCTGTTAACTGAACCCGATCGAGCGATTCCTT
>NC_057796.1:54890309-54894738 GCF_018294505.1 Triticum aestivum
TATCAACAGGGACCCCGTTTCGACCGTAGGAGGTCTGTTTTGTCCGTTTGCCGGTACGCCACACCCCTCCTGATCAACAGGACCCCCGTTTCGAATGTAGGAGGTCCGTTTCCTCCGTTTTGCGGTACGCCACACCCCTCCCGATCAACAGGACCCCGTTCCGAACGTAGGAGGTCCGTTTCCTCCGTTGTGCGGTACGCCAGGCCTCGTTTCCATCGCCTGTTCCGTCCAAGCCCTCCCGATGAACACGACCACGCATTCCATTCCGACCCAGCCGGTTGGCTCCCACGCGTTCCGTTGCCTCCCGATGAACACGACGCATTCCGTAGCCTCCCCATGAACACGACGCATTCCGTTGCCTCCCCATGAACACGACGACGACGTTGTTTCTCCGTTCCGGCCCAGCCCATGTACACGAGCCCTGGCCGTACGTATGCGCCAGTAGGCGTTCGAGACCCCGCCCGTATGTACACATACGTGGCCGTATTTTCTTTCTTGCACCCTGGCCGCTGTACGTACGTGTACATGCTACATGCGCGGCTCTACTAGGACACGTACGCGCCTCTACTACGACACGTGCGCGCCTCTACATCAACCAGTATATATGTACGTATACGTTCGCGACCAGAATGACAACGCTATGTACTCTTCGACCAGGTGGGTCCCGACTGTCAGGCACTTCCTTGCCTGCGAAGATGTAGCTAGTGGGTCCCAGCAGTCAGGGGGGCGAATGGTTTTTATTTTTGCCCGGACGCACTTCCTTTCATGCGAAGATGTAGCTGGTGGGTCCCAACAGTCAGGTGCAAACGTTTTTTCGCGAAATACGGTGGCCCGTCCGGTGGGTCCCCGCTGTCAGGTGGAGGAATAATTATTTTGCACGTAATAAGGAGGCACTTCCTTGCTGCGGCCGTGGACCCAGTTGTCAGCCTCTCCACGTACAGTCCACGTCCGATGGAAGTCGTTCCTTGACCACGTTGACCACGCCGCTCCGAGAGCACCAGGGCGGTGGACGAAGCCGAGGCCTAGGAAGGGGACGACGCGGAGCCGGGGAAGACGCGGCAGTGGATTCCCATGCGTAGAGGAGTACGAGGGTTCACTGGTTCGCTGCGGCGTGAGGCTGCCGTCGCCGCAGAATAACAGGGGGTGTGGGTGAGTAGAGGGATGGCCTGGCCAGAGGTGGGAGTAGTTGGGGGTGGTGAGGCCTCCGCCGCATCACAGCCGGCCACGGGAGGCAGGAGCACGAGGCACGACCGGCGCTGGTTTGGGCGGCTGGAGCAAAAAGACCAGAGGTTGAAGAAGCACTACGGCCGTTGGATTGACATCGTACGATCACTGGAGCTAGAATCGTGCATATTGACTAAGTTGACAAAGCCCTCCGTCCCCGTCAACTTAGTAGGCCCACAAGTCAGCATGCCACTATACTGGGTCCCAGCTAACAGGGGGAGTATTCATTTTTTTGTGCGTAATAAGGAGGCACTTCCTTGCGTGTGAAGATATAGCTGGTGGGTCCGAGCTGTCAGCGGCGGTAACATTTTTTTCACGAAATACAGAGGCCCTTTCGGTGGGTCCCTGATGTCAGGTGTAGGAATCATTATTTTGCGCGTAATAAGGAGGCATTTCCTTGCGTGCGGCCGTGGACCCAGCTGTCGGCCTCTCCATGTACAGTCCACTTCAGATGCATGTCGGTCGTTGACCACGTTGACCAGGCCGCGCCGAGAGCACCAGGGCGGTGGACAACGGCGAGGCCTAGGAAGGGAACGACACGGAGGCAGGGAAGACTCGGCAGTTGTTTCCCATGCGGAGGTTCGTCTGCCGTCGCTAGGGAATAACAGCAGGTGTGGGTGAGTTGAGGGATGGCTAGGCCAGCGATGGGAGTACGGTGGGGCGGTGAGGCCTGCGCGGCAGCAGAGCCGGCCGCGGGGAGGAGGGAGCAGGCAGTCCCGCCGGCGCTTGTTTGAGCGGCTGGAGCTGGAAGAGCAAAGATTGAAGAAGGACGACGGCCGTTGGATGGCCATCCAACAGTCACTGCTTGTGCGTCAACCTTTTTTTAGGAAAGCCTCAAATCTGTGGAAAACAGCATACATCTCATCTACCATTATTTCTAATAATTTACAGCCTATTTGCTAATTATTAAGGTTTTTTTGAGCCCATATTCTTTTTGTTAGCATTACCGCCCATATTGTGGCCACGGTTAAAAAATTATACGAAATTTTGCATATTTCGGTGCAGTCCGAACTGTTTTTAATCCCGAAATTTCGACTCACATTCAAACTGATTTTAAAAATAAATGTATATCAATATAAAATCCAACAAATTCTCCACGCATAAAAATTAATGTAATTTAAAATCTCGAAATGAAAAAAGATATTTGAAATTAATTGCCGGTTTGATGTGTTTTAAAAATGTACAGCCCATTTCTCATTACTGATGGGCCATTTTCTCGGCCAGCCGAATGAAAGCTCTCCTCGACTTGAAAGATTTGCAGCCCAACAGGCCTGACAAAGCGACTTACTTGGCAAATCACAAAAAAACTGGGCTATGGCCGTGGACCCAGTTGTCAGCCTTTCCACGTACAGTACTCTTCCGATGGAAGTCGTTTCTTGACCACGTTGACCATGCCGCGCGGAGAGCACCACGGCGGTGGACGACGGCAAGGCCTAGGAAGGGGACGACGCGGAGCCGGGGAAGACGCGGCATTGGAAGCCCGCGCGGAGAGGAGTACGAGGGTTCACTGGTTCGGCTGCGGTGTGAGGCTGCCGTCGCCGCAGGGCCTGGCCAGCGGTGGGAATAGTAGGGGCGGTGAGGCCTCCGCGGCAGCACAGCCGGCCATGGGAGGCAGGAGCATGCGACACGACCGGCGCTGCTTTGGGTGGCTGGAGCAAGAAGACCAGAGGTTGAAGAAGCACTACGGCCGTTGGATGGACATCGTACGGTCACTGGAGCTAGAATCATTCATATTGACTAAGTTGATAAAGCCCTTCATCCCCATCAACTTAGTAGGCCCACTAGTCAGCCTCCCACCAAGGTGGGTCCCAGCTAGCCGGGGGAGTATTCATTTTTTTGTGCGTAATAAGGAGGCACTTCCGATGGGTCCGAGCTGACAGCGGGGGGAACGTTTTTTTTTTGCGAAATACGGTGGCCCATCAGGTGGGTTCCAGTAGTCAGGGGCAAACGTTTTTTTCGCAAAATACGGTGGCCCGTCCAGTGGGTCCCTACTGTCAGTTAGAGGAATCATTATTTTCCGCGTAATAAGGAGGCACTTACTTGCTGCGGACGTGGACCCAGCTGAGACTCTCCACGTACAGTATACTTCGATGGAAGTCGTTCCTTGACCACGTTGACCTCGCCGCGTTCCGTTGCATGCATGCGTCCATGGGCGTGGTGCGTCCCCACTGTCAGCCTCTCACGTACAGTCATCCTCCGATGACTCTCAGTTGTTGACCACGTTGACCACACCGTGCCGAGCGCACCCAGACCGGAACGACCCGGAGATGGGGAAGATGGGGCAGTGGAGTCGTAGATGGAGAGGAGTGGGAAACTTCACTGGTTCGGGTGCACAGCAGCACTGCCGCGGTGCCGCCCACGGGAGACAGGAGCAAGAACAGAGGTTGAAGAAGGAGCACGGCTGTCGGATTAAGTTGACAAAGCCGTGCGTACACGTCCTCTTAGTAGGCCCACAAGTCAGTCACCAAATCTGATGGGTCCCAGCTGTCAACGGGATGAATAATTTTTTTCGCCAAACAAGGAGGCACTTCCTTCCGTGCAAAGATACAGCCGGTGGGTCCCAGCTGTCAGGTGGAGGAAACATTTTTTCAGCTTAATAAGGAGGAACTTTCCTTGCGTGCGACCATGGACCTCGTGGGTCCCAGCCGTCAGGCTCTCCACGTACAGTCCTCTTCCGATGACTCTCGTTTGTTGACCACGCCGCACCGAACGCAGCGAGTCGGTGGACGACGGTGAGGCCCCGGACGGGAACGACTCGGAGATGGGAAAACGCGGCAGTGGAGTCGCAGATTGAGAGGAGGAGAAGGGTTATAACTGGTTCTGTTGCGGCGTGGGGCTGTAGTCTGTGGAGAATAACAGGAGGTGTCAAGGGGTGGAGGGATAGCCTGGCCGGCGGTGGGGTCACTACTAGGAAAAGGGCTATAGATAATATGGACACTAATGGCGCACCACACATGTGGTGCGCCACTACTATATACTAATGGCGCACCATGTGTTGGTACGCCATTAGTGTCCAAATACTAATGGCGCACCACGTCCACGGTGCGACACTACTAACAATTTTTTTTATTTTTTTCAAAACTAGTAATGGCGCACCAGGGGATAGTGCGCCACTACTAGTTTAACTAGTAATGGCGCACCACACCCTCGGTGCGCCACTACTAACAATTTTTTTTTCAAAACTAGTAATGGCGCACCATACCCT